>NC_136700.1:19435049-19710982 GCF_947650265.1 Symphodus melops | reverse complement strand
TGATATAGTCGGGCTCACCTCCACGCACTGCTTGGGCTCTGGAACCCAGCTCCTCGAGAGGGGCTGGACTCTCTACTTCTCTGGAGTTGCCCGCGGTGAGAGGCGGCGGGCTGGTGTGGGCTTGCTCATAGCCCCCCAGCTCAGCCGCCAGGTGTTGGAGTTCACCCCGGTGAACGAGAGGGTCGTGTCCCTGCGCCTTCGGGTAGGGGACAGGTCTCTCACTGTCGTCTCGGCCTACGGCCCGAACGGCAGTGTGGAGTACCCGGCCTTCTTGGAGTCCCTGGGAGGGGTGCTGGACAGTGCTCCGACTGGGGACTCCATTGTTCTACTGGGGGACTTCAACGCTCACGTGGGCAATGACAGCGAGATCTGGAGTGGGGTGATTGGGATGAACGGCCTCCCTGATCTGAACCAGAGTGGTGTTCTGTTATTGGACTTCTGTGCTAGTCACAGTTTGTCCATAACGAACACCATGTTCGAGCACAGGGATGTCCATAAGTGCACGTGGCACCAGGACTCCCTAGGCCGGAGGTCGATGATAGACTTTGTGGTCGTGTCATCTGACCTTCGGCCGTGTGTCTCGGACACTCGGGTGAAGAGAGGGGCTGAGCTGTCAACTGATCACCACCTGGTGGTGAGTTGGATGCGCTGGCAGGGGAGGAAGCCGGTCAGACTCGGCAGGCCCAAACGTGTAGTGAGGGTCTGCTGGGAACGCCTGGCTGAACCCTCTGTTAGTGAGGTCTTCAACTCCCACCTCCGGACGAGCTTTTCGCAGATCCCGGGGGAGGCTGGGTGCATTGAGTCCGAGTGGACCATGTTCTCCACCTCCATTGTCAAAGCAGCTGCTCTGAGCTGTGGTCGCAGGGTCTCTGATGCCTGTCGTGGCGGCAATCCCCGAACCCGGTGGTGGATACCGGAAGTAAGGGAGGCCGTCAAGCTGAAGAAGGAGTCCTATCGGGCGTTGCTAGCGCATAGGACTCCTGAGGCAGCTGACGGGTACCGGCAGGCCAGGCGTTCCGCAGCCCGGGCGGTCGTGGAGGCAAAAACTCGGGCCTGGGAGGAGTTCGGGGAGGCCATGGAGGAGGACTTTCGGTCGGCCTCGAGGAAATTCTGGCAAACCGTCCGTCGCCTCAGGAGGGGGAAGCAGTGCTTCACCAACACTGTTTACAGTGGAGGTGGGGAGCTGCTGACCTCAACTGGGGATGTTGTCGGACGGTGGAAGGAATACTTCGAGGATCTCCTCAATCCCACCGTCACGTCTCCCACCGAGGGAGCAGAGGCTGAGTTCTCAGAGGTAGACTCGTCCATCACCCAAGCCGAAGTCACCGAGGTAGTTGGCACCCTAGAGATAGGGTGAGGAGCTCGGTCACCAGGGAGGAGCTCGGAGTAGAGCCGTTACTCCTCCACATCGAGAGGACATGTTCGGGGCATGTCCCTCCGGGAGGAGGCCTCGGGGTAGATCCAGGACACGCTGGAGAGACTATGTCTCTCGGCTGGCTTGGGAACACCTTGGGGTCCCACCGGAAGAGCTGGAGGAGGTGTCTGGGTGTCTCTGCTTAGACGGCTGCCCCCGCGACCCGGCCCCGGATAAGCGGCAGAAAATGGATGGATGGATGGATAATGTGTTTGAATTACAAGAAACAAAATGCAACCCACACACATACTAATTATCCAATAAACCTGTAATCATAAATATGTCCAGTAGTTTGTTTTTGACAGTGGTGATGCATTGGGGGTGACCTGAAACCTTGAAAGGCAGCATGAGCTCCTAATTTGTCTTCCTAAATATAGCAGTCATCCTCTTCAGTCCCTTTTGCCATATTGAAGCCACTTCCTAATGAGTCACCTTGTTAAGTTTTGTGCTTGTTCCTGTTAATTGCCCTGCTGTGATTTTTAAGATGGCTTCAAAGGTGACTCATCTAAATGTGAAAAGTGTGAACAAAGACAATTTCTGGTGTGACAACCATGAGGGCTATTTTTTTTTATAAAAGCTAAGCCAATATGGAGGGGAAGAAAAAGACAGGAAACTGATTATAATAGAACGCAGTTTACCTTTATCATTTTTGTTGAATCGCCTACAGTTTGTTTTTATTGTTATTGCCCAGTGATTTTAATGTACGCCCCTTTTCATTCTTAAAAAACAACTGTCCTTCATCCTGCTGTGGAGCAAGGCTTCTCCCTGTAATTCTTCCAGTAAGTAATTGTGTTTGAAATCTATCTATCCATCCAATCCATCCATCTAATCCATCCATCCATCCATCTTTTCTGATAATCTATAAATTACAATATAAGAAATAACTGAAACTTTTCCCACATCTATGTAATACTACATATTGGGCCAGATTTACTAAAGGTTTGCCTGTATTAAAACGTGTGCAAACTTGATACCACCACCAAAAAATGTGCTATCTCAGCGTGCAGTGAGGATTGCGTCTTTCATATGAGCAAAACAACACGTACTGTTCATTTAGTACGTTTGCCTTAATGAATATGCAAAACGAGGCGTTTCTGCCCAAGTGCACAAAATACTGGGAGGAGAACATGCAAAGAAATTAAGTTAGAACACGCAATGTGATTTACCAAGCCAGGCAAAAATTGCGGTAGTTGTGACGGTGTCTGAATTTAACACCTTTGAAAAGAACGTGCTAATCCAAGAGCCCCACTGTTATGCACTGCAGGCTGCAGTTAGGAGGAGACATAGGCACAATAAAAGACGTGTTAACATGTTTAAATGACATAAATAGAAATGTTATGCATTTATTTTGTATCTTGCTTCAATAATAGTTTAAAAGAAACGCCATGATTAAACTGTAACTGAACATTCACAGCGTCTGCATTCTAAAGAATTTCAACATTGACATTATGTCGTCCTATTTTCCTCTTCTCGCCGACATCACATTTTAAACTGGGCATTTCATTTTCTCGGGTTATGCGTCCCTGGTGCGCTCCAGAGCGCGCTCGTCTCTTCACTCTACAGCCCCCTCCCCTGTTGCTGAGATGTGAGACGCTTGAATGGGGGGCTCACCATGCTTGTACCCCCAACTTCAGTACCTGAGAGATGAGATTTATGTCCGATCAGACCAGTGCCACAGAGGACCGTGTTTAATTTAAAAAGGTTTTCTTATAAGCCACTTTTTCCTTTTGTTATACTCACATTTATATGCTATTACTTGAAAATACTGGACCTTCATTTGCCTCTAACTAATATCTATTTAGCGCCTGCAGTCGTCCAGCTTTCCGTCCAAACTCTCTGTAACGTAAACCAGTAGAACACGCAAAAGCCTGACAGAAATACTACCGCCTCCACAAGGTTTGCACCTGACGTCATCACGCAAATGTTCTTAGTAAATCACCCGCAAAACGCCCACAAGCCAAACGTGCAAACTTTTGCGGTGAACACGCAATTTAGTGCTCTTTAATTGAGATCTTAGTAAATCTGGCCCCTTGAGATTAAAAGAGAAACATTATTCAGTGTGAAAAAATACCTTGATACAGTTTCATCACAGCTGTCCAGACAGGTTCTACCACCTCAGTTACATAATCTGGACACCAACACAGTGGGAAGAATGCTGCTGCAAAGCCAAAAAGAGTATGTGTATTTCAATTAAAGAGAGCAGTGATTGCATTTGTCACATCGAAGAACCTATTGCTTTGTATGTAGAAAAACAGGAAAACACTGACAATTTTTAATCAGTCTGGTCTCTCTGTGTACTTTAAAAAAGTAATTTGATGCACTTTATTGTGAAGTGTTGTCAGTATGATGAACTTAAAGTGTCAATCTTTCAATGTGAAGAAACGTGGAGTTTGCAACCGTAGATTGCACACTGGTCGATGTTCAATTCCTTGAATATTTTACAACATTAGTCTTATTGGCCTATTTATTCTGGTATTTCAGGTGAAATAACTTTTGCTTGACATTTACAGTATGTGCTTTGCATGCCCTTGGCATCTTATTAAAGATTTCATAAAACTAAAAGCAGGTGCATTTGAGACAATCAAACGCACAAAGAAGCCTGCAGATCCCTTTAAACCAACCTTGTATACCTCTGTGTACATAGAGAGGGCATCTCTGCATCAATCAAAGCTGTTTTCAAATAGGCTGAGAAACCCGTATGTGAATATTGATTCATTTTTCCCCTTTCTTTCTCTGCTGTCAATTACAGAGCACCAGATAATTGCCCGTAGCTTGAAAAGAGTGCATCTATTCCAAAGTTACTTTAACATTGGTGGGGGGGAGGCACAGAACCCTGACTACATCTGAATTTCTGAATTCACTCTGTACTTATCTAATCTTGTGGGGGCTTCTTTAGAAGATATTAGTGAAATGACACAAGAGGGGTTGAAGCCTCCATGAGAAAAACAATAAACAAGCTGGCAGAGGAGAAGATGGCATGAGTCCTGATTTAGATGTAATTGCAACATTGCTTTTCTTTTCCCATAACATTGATTTGACTCTGTGAATAAAACATTAAGTATGTCAAACAAGGGAGAAGCTGAGAAAGTAAAGGTAGGATAAAATACATTTACACTCCCCATCTACCTCTAAATCCTGAATAGACTAGACACTCTGCCATTTCAATGCCTGGGTGTTCAGACGCTATAAAACTTGCATCCCAGCATTACATACCAAATTCCTTTTCAAAAGAAGTTACCACATCACAAGTAGTTGTGTTGCGCGACATAAAAATAACCATGCGATGCTGTCAAAAAGTGTTGGAACTCTTTCTTTCTCAGTCCCTGAATTGTTGGATGGAACAAAATCCAAAACATGCAGACAAGGTGGGAAAGTTCTAAGCGAAGCATATCTGTTGCCTTACAAAGTAAGGTGATTATATATTTTATTTGCTGGAACAAAAAAAATGATGGCAAAGAAAAGCTGCTAAAATAAGCATGAGGATGGCAGTGCTTTGGCCCAATATAGGATTATCGAGAAAGAAAACAAGATGATGTATGTGTGTCAAAACTTTATCGCCATTTATTTATTTATGTTGGTTTCTTTACAAACATCTGCGTAACAAAGTGTTTTTTGTACCGTAAATTCCGGACTATAAGCCGCTACTTTTTTCTCACACTTCGAGCACTGCGGCTTCTACTCCGGTGCGGCTAATGCATGGATTTTTTATGGGGGACAATGAGCTTCTGCCGCAAAAACATTTGACTTCGTCACGTCGGATCTTAATATCAGTCATTTTGCGCTTCATGCACGCACCCTCATCATGGCAAACACACGGAGAAATACATATGATGCAGCTTTCAAGTTAAAGGCGATCGACCTGGCTGTCAAAGAAGCTAACAGAGCTGCTGCACGTTAAGATGACACTGACAGCGACAACAGAGACTGAGGAAGTGAGTAATGAAGTCATTCTGAGGCAGTGAATGGATGGACTTTTTCTTGTGAAATATATTACGGTCATCTTTTTCATCAGCCGTGTTACAGACACCGTCGGCTAGGCTTCGTATTGTAACGGTTCATGTTGTAAAGTCAGTAGTTGATAATGTGTTCATAATTCCGATTATGTGGAGAGTCAGTGAATGCACCAGCGAGAACGTGTTGAGTGGCTGTATGAGAGAACGCTGGGGGAGAGAGTTGGATTGTTACGGCAAGTTATGTGTTGCTCTCTGCTGTAAACGGCGTGGTCACGGCCGACAGTGATCGGGTTATTAAAAGTTATTATTTGAACGCTCTCGTCGTCCTTTAACGTCCGTACAGTATTTGCGGATGTTACCGGTAGCCTACGTCTGTGTAAATAGCTCTTGTTATAGCGTGGACACCTGCGGCTTATAATCAAGTGCGGCTTATACATGTACAAATACATTTATTTACTTATTTTTAGCCAGTGCGGCTTATATCCAGGTGCGCTCAATAGTACGGAATTTACGGTACATCCAATTTGCAATAATGCAGTTTGAAGAAGTTCCACAGAGAATTACGTTTATTTTTTATAAACATTTACTTGATGAATGAAGGGCGACTGTTGCTCAGCTTGTTGAGTTGGTCGTCTCTCAACGTAAAGGTTGGGGGTTTGATCCCCGGCTCCTGCAGCCACAGATCTACAACACTTTGTCCACAGTTCTACGCATAAATGAGGTGGAAGCCAGAGCTTTAGTGTCCACATCCAAATCCAGGCCTCCTCCATCACATCTGCCTAATCTGTTTGTGTGACAGTGTAACAAGTTGCTAAGAAAACAAATCTCACATAAAAGTTTTAAAACTTTTGGCACAAATTTTCCTCTGAAGTAAATCAAACTCATCTGTGAGTAAAAAAAAAAAAAAAAAAAGAATTATTTACAGATTTTTAATTCACCCCTTCTGCTTTACTGCTCGTATTCAAATCTTGTGTCTGTTACATTTTGACTGCTTTCATAAAAGTGCCATTCATCAAGCCTCAGTGGCATCACTTGTAGCTGCAGATGACAACAGCTGTCAGGATCTGACACTGCCATCGCAGCAAGTGGGCCAAGTGGGAGCAGCTTTAGATAACATAAAGCAGGGTTGTTTGACGTGAGGAGAGCGACCGGTAGTTAGACACTCAATCAGGAGGGGACAGAAGGGCTTGCCAATCTCTGAGGGTCACAAAGCAGTCTCCATCTGTCATTCTGAAGCCCCCGGCTCTGCAATGCTTTTCCACATGCAGAAAGAGAGACACCGGGAACCACTAAAGAGAGAGGTATCATGCAGCGCTAACATAGCAGGAGGAGAGCGACTGATAATGAGGAGAATTACACTTTTTACAGGCCAGTCACAATCAATGATAGACCACTGGGGACAGACGGGGAGTATGGGGACAAGAAAGACTTCTGTAAAGTCAGTAATCTAATCAAAACTTGAAGACAAGAATCTAAGACCGAAGAAATCCAAAGGCGTTTGCAGTATCGGACAGAGAATATTACCAATTAATGCTTCATATATTTAGCACTTGAATGTACATACTGTGTGAACTCGTGCACTTAAATTGAGCCCTTTTTCATGCTCGTGTCTCTTCTGGGCTTTCATGCATTTCACAGCATTATAGCAAATAGACATTGCTCTCATCCAGGCATAATATCCACTTACATAGAGGGAAACATAGGCCTGTCTTTCCCCAAGAATGCAAAGTATACATAATTTACTGCACTCAACTCAGCGAACTTATAAAATAATGATGTAGCGTCTGTTTACGCAAAGGGTCCGTTTTATTATTCTGGCACAAATAAGAGGGAAGGAAGCAATCAGTTTGTGTAAGTGGTACATTTAAACAATTTTGTTTGCTCGTCTGCTGTCATTCAAAAGAGGCTATTTAAGATAAAGGGACTTCCAGGAAATTCCCTTGAGCCGAAGCTGCCGAGCATGAGGACTTAGAACAGAAAGTCCCAGACTGCATTGTTTGCATAGAACACACAACATCAAATTCGAACGTGTTTGGAAGTTTCTTCATGTGCATATTTGAACTCTGAAGTACAACAGTGTTTGCTGTCTGTTCAGAAGCACATCTGCAAATACGTATTGCTTAATTTGAATCATGTTTTTCCATACAAACAGTTTTTCTCTTCTGTCATTTTCTTTTTGTTTTGTTTTTTTTGTTTCCGATTGGACCAGCTTAACAAGCCTTTTCATATTTAAATCAGTTAAAGTGTCACTTTTATGGCTGTATTTGTTGCCACTGATCTCAATGTAGCATGTCCCACATGAGCTCCAGACAGAATACATCACACGACACAAAGGGCCAAACAATGACTGGATTGTCCCTGCCTGTGCTGCATGGGCACATTCTTGTTGTGAAAACGGTGATGTGCCTCGAGACACCACATTAGGAGGCCATCCTCGCTTGTCATCAGAGCTTTAATTGCCACGACCAGGTGCAAACAGCATGTAATCTTGTTTGTCAGCTGCAGTTTTATTTTCTAATTCCGTCCTTTTGACAAGCAATTTGGGAATAGAGACGGATTTGAAAGAACATGTGGCACTGGTAGTGGGGTGGAGTCAGATTTGGCAAAGTTGCGAAAGGAAATTAAAAAAAAAAAAAAAAAGCAGTGTCATATGGGTGTGTGTTTGTGTGTGTTAGTGAAACACACGTTCACCACATCACTTCTTGTAATCTGTGTGTCTCCCCAGCCTCTATGCTCTGAGGAATATCTTGCTTGGTGAATTGGGAAAATAACCCTCCTGCACTGTGTACATCAGCTTCATAAATACCACATACACACTCACACTCTTAGCTCATTTAATTTACATATAAGCCATGTGAAATAGGATCATCTGTTTCATTTACCGCGCTCCATCCTTTGTCCCTTTTTCCATTGTTAACATGAAGCAATAAAGGCAAAAATGACACCAGCGATGATCTTCCTCTTTTCATATGCAGAACAACCTACCTTACAGTGGTGTCTGAAGCACTGTAGTTGATTTAGTTACTAGTTGAGGAAACAGTGGCAGTGCGTGCTGCGCAACCCTGCAATACTGTTTGCTTAAAAGATTATTTATCCTAGTGTTCATAAAATGGTTGTTCAAAAGCAGCTCTGACTAGCCACACAAAGACCAACTGGTGTGTGAGTAATGTTAGTATTTTTATGTGTGAGAAAAACCTGTCCTCAAACCGAACTCTCCTTTCCTTTTTCTTTTTTACACGCAGGAAGCGAGTTTGCGAAGCCTTTCAGGTACATTTCCCTCTAGTGCTGGCTCAGACTGTGTCCTATGGGATTTCTCTGACCCCATGGCAACATCTATTCATGCCTTTGTCAAGTCACTTAGCATGGGCGAGAGTCTCTTTGTGTGGCTGAGGACTCTGGTACGGGTTGTGTTATGACAGAGTGTGCTGAGTGAGGAGGGAGGTTTTCAGAGCATGCAGTGCTTAACCATTGTGCTGCCTCTGTCTTGTTATTTGAATGCAGGGCACAGCCTTGGACGGAGCATGTCAGGTGACAGGGGGTCAGGTGCAATGAAAGACTTCTTTCAGTGACCATGCTGATGCAGTTTTACTCCATAAAAGATGAGAACTGAGTGAGTGAGGGCATGCAGAGGGGTAAAGGGAAAAAAAAAGAGCAGCGCAACACCTGCCAACAAGGTGTTTTTGGTGCTCACTGACAAGGCTGAGCAACTTTTTCTCTGTAGATCCCCATGTGGCCACAGATGATAAATTAGTTCTCAATTCCTCTCTTTGGTTTAAAAAAAAAAAAAAAAAAAAGAATGGATAATTTGAACAATGAATGCAAATGTTTAAAAACAGAGACACAAGAACACAAGAACTCTGGATCCACAGAGCTACTGTGCCGGCTGAGTGAGAGTGTGCATGCACGTGTTAGTTGCTGTATATGAAAAAGAGAAAAAAATAGAACACAGAGTGAGACAGAGAGTTATGCCAAATTCATTTGAAAACTCTGAATTTCTGGAAATGAGAATATAATGAGTTTTTTAATTAAGTCCCCACTTTATCATGTCTTTACACAGGACAAGGCACCATTAATACTCCGGTAATTAATTGTTTTGGGAACTTTTGCGGTATCTGGTGATAAAGTTTTAATCCAGCAGTGTGGCATTCTTGCCAAAGCATGTCATGGCCAGATACTCAATAATTTAGAGTCGGTACTAGTTAATGCGTTTTGGCAGTCGAGCTGTGAGAGCACAGCTGACTCTTGTAGGACTTGTAGCAACCAAGACAGACATCAGGCAAGATTTGTGATGCAGGAGAATGCTGGGATGTCTTACCCAAGGGTTACATGCTACTTTCGCCTGACTGGATACCTGCTGAGACCTGCAATGAAGTGAACGAGAGCTGGAGGAAGAGTTATTCAGTGGTAACAGTGGTTATTCAGAGCATGAAGTACTTCTTATTCCTGACATAAGCATTTCAAATTTCCATGACCTTTTTAATCATTTTGTTCCTGATGACTGCATGGTATTGTTTGCTGCTTTGGATTGTTAATTAATGCTTTTTTGAAAAATACTAATGTATTCCTGTTGTGGGTGACAGCAATCATGTGCATCTTTGTCAAATGATAATAATTGTGTGCATTGTAATTTGCAGATGAAATAAATCAGATGATGAAAACTTTTCTCAGAAGACACTTTTTACTATGATGCCATTTCTAAGTTGGTTTTCATGTTTGTGGATCCTATATCAATTTGTAAAAGATGTTGGGGCTTGGACCCTACGGGGCAGTTGATGTGCTTGTAAAATGTCAATTCTGAGCGTCAGCAAAATAACCCCCCCCCCCCTCGTGGAGTCCAGACAGTGGTGGAGATGAAGCTGATGACCTGGAGTTGGACGGGGCGCACAAAACATCAGCATGAAGGAACTGATGCTGCATTCAGGTGCTCATCAAATAGTCCCACTTCCTGAGTTGGGAAGTCATTCTTCCAACTTCAACGTGCTTCCGTAATTTCTGTTTGAATTGTCGGAATTTTGTAACAACAGCAAAAAACAGAGTCGACACTACGAAGTGTGTGAATTTGTCACAAGTCATGATAAAAACCAATCATGTTTTGCCCCCCATGTGATAACGATTATGTTGGAAAGTCAAGCGCCTCATTTTTGCCTTATATCCAAGTTGAGCAGGTGGTCAGATCATTTTTCCGATGGGTCCGACACCACATGAATGCACCATAAGGCAGAGAAAAAAATCAGATTTAGAAGGCGAGCAGAACGATGATAGGCTGACAATGCCATGCAATTCATTCGATGAGTACCGCTGACCAGACAGCTGATTACCCGATGACAGACCCAGAAAAAGACGACTCGAGAGAATGATAGCGGAAATGTGGGTGAGCGTGCGTGACAGGGATGAATGAGAGACAGACCCGACTGTGAAAACCAATACAAAGTCTCCCTAACCGAAGTTACGATGGAGCTTAATTCACTTTAAAGCAACACACTCAGACATACATCTATGTGTGTGCATGAAAAGGCCTGGATTTGATTTTCTCTTCAGCCAGAGAAAGCAAGTGATTGATGTCACGGAGAAATTGGGCTTTGAGAGAGAGGATTGCTTCTTTCCCCTCAAACTTGTGCTCTTACAATCGCACAGCTGGCACTTCACCGGTCCACCTACAAAACTTCTTTGTGTCTAAATTGCAATGATTATGCAACTACAGATATCACTGCTCCTTTCCTGCTGATCCGTTGGCTTACCTTTAAGTCTGAGGAGACATCTGCTTACTCACAGTAGAGCATCATGGATGTCTTTCAATGTCTTTGCTTACAGTTTGACGTTAAATGAGTGGTGATTTAGCTTCACCTGACTCATTTAGTGGAAGTGGCTCTGGTGAACTGTTATGTTCCCTCATAATGAGAGAGACACGTCTTGATGGTTGAATCCCTGGTGGCTGAATCCAACAAATATTACCCTGAACATCATAACAATTAAATGTGTCATAAAGTTTAGTTCACAAACATCAGGGGATCTGATCCAACAGCACTGACATGACTCTACATTCAGATCAAAAGATGGCTAATTCAATGTTTGCACCCCTTATCTGCTATTTTGTCTAGCTGCTGGCATTGTGAAAAATGGAGGCAGCTGACTTTAAAAAAACAAAACATAATTGTTATTTTATTCAGTATTATTAAGAACACATCAAAGATGTTAAACTCTGATTGCAAAGTTGGTTGCTGATCTGTGACATTTTGTGACTTTTTTATTTTTGGTTTGCTCCTCATAGGAGGATTAAGGAGCAGCTATAGTGAACATAAAAGCTAAAGCCACAATCTGTATCTATCTATGTATCATTTAGTTTATAGTATCCGTATTAACCACATACTGTATTTATATGTGCACTGCTGCAGGACACAATGTGATCCGTCACAGTAATAGCTTAGCACTGGCAGCATGCAGGCTGAAGCTCCGAGGCACTTTCATTTGACGCAGTATATCCTTTTTGCAAGACACTACATTGTTTGAAACATACCAAGAAAACAGTTACACTGAAGGTCTCTGCAGTTTATTTGATATGGACATGGTTCTTTTAGTGTAGAGGGAACAGCTGCTTCCGATTAAGAAAGATAAGATACATCCTCATAAAAGAAAATCATTTCACATTTGTTTTTATTAAATATTAATGCTGAGTTGAAGTGCAACTGTAACATTTACGATTACTGAGTCACCATAATAGTTAGATTAAAAATACAATAGCATGAGTTAACCTTTGCAAATGCGCGACTACACCGTGTTTTATATTCAAGTAAGGCCTGGCACACACTGAAATATATTTTCAAATCTTAAAAAAACATTTCAGTCCATCTTGGACTTTCCTCAGTGCAAAGTGAGACATGCGAGTCCCTCTACATGCGTTCACCTCCACAGGTGACTCCAATCATTAATTAAGGATCTTTACCTGCTGATGTAACGATCCGCACGTGACAAGGCTGCAGCACAAGTGGGCACGATTTTCAGACATTTAGTTATCTTTAAGTCTACATTTTTTTTTACAATTTATTACACAGAGATGTTCGTTTCATAGTGTTTCAAATGCACATGTTGGGTAATTTTATTTGAAAACATATTCTTTCGTACCTTTCGTACACGTTTAAGTCTCTGAAAATGTTTGTGAAAAAGTACTTCTGGGTGAATATTTTTAGAAACCCTTTTTAAAGGCTGAGTATTCATAATTTTACACATAAATGTAGTAAATGACTGTCTATATTGAGCGTGACACCCGAGTCGCACTGTACAGTATGTGAAGTTGGTCTGAGTCGTGTCGTGTTTTTATGGATGAGATGGCCGGCTCATGCTCTAGTTTATACAAATTGTTTAATTGATAACTAGAGAAAAAAAGCATAACACACTGTACTCACTGCTTATTTGAATGTCCAATGCTTTTTTTTAGGTCATCATTATTTCAAATGAAGCTCGAGTGTAAGTTCAGTAAGGAAGACTGTAAATGATCCGCGATCAGGTCTTTCTCATTGACCCTATCTCTTATGCATGCTATCACGTTTCCGCTGTCAGTTTGGGCGTCTTTGGGTAAATTAGCTCTCCTGTCAACGGACCTCATCTAACAAATGGCACAGTGTTTCTCTTCCATTTCCAGCCTATCATCGTTCAGCTGCCCTTTTAAATATGAGTTCTCTCATGCTTGCCCCTCCACCTCCTTATCACCGCCACCTTCATCAGCAGAATCATCCATCAATTCTTCATCCCACTCAGTCCCATCAAGTCATCAGCTTCACCACAACCAGGGTCCGGAATCCATGGTGGGATCCATCTTAATGATGCTCAGAACTTAATTCTCCAAACTCATCGTCCATCCGATAGAGTCCAAGCACCAAAACAATTTCTGTCAAGTCACATTTTCATATTATTCATTGTAATAAATAGTTATCGTGATATCACTTACCTCTTCTGATTGAAATAAATTTACATGCATTTTGAAGCTCCAAGCAAACTAAAGGATGCTACCATTAGCCTGCTACCACAAGAATGCAGCTCTTGTTGTTTTGGTTTCATGCTGGTGCTCAAAGAGGACATCCACTGGATCAACAAATTGCATTTTTGAAAACACTGTCACTTTTGTTCATTGCAATGGCATATCTGAAACCAAATATAGCTCGTGTTAATGTTACTAACTGGACCTTTAACCTGTTTACACAAACGAGCACAGTTCCTCTCCAAATATGTTGATGAGAAGAGGCGCCACAATGGAAAACTTTATTAAATTGTCATTGCAGAGGATGGGAGATCATTTTCACGTTTTGTGTTCATGTGGAGGAAGATGTTTCTGAGAATGTAGCATGTGTGGATAGGATTATTTTATTAATCAGAGGAGAAAACCATATGTTTTTAAAAATACCCACGTAGGTGTAGATGGAGGGCCGTATTCATGAAGCCTTCTAAATACTGAGAGGTGCTCCTGGTCACAAAAGTCTAAGAAAAATATTTTGAATAATTACATTTTCTAAGAATTTCCCCTCAAAGTGGAGACTAGACCCTTTTAAAGATGATTAGCCCTTAAGAGAGTTGCTCAACCTGAGGATAAATGTTGTGCAAACAGTTGATAGACACAGACAGACAACTCAAGCCAACAATGACTTTTTCCAGTGCAAGCGAGACACGCATGTTGAGTTTCTTTACGTGGTTACCTCCACAGGTGCATCCAATCACTAATTAAGACTCTTGTAATGATCAGCATGCGAAGCAGCTGATGCACTAGTGAGCGTGTCATTTCAAATATGTTGTAAACTATAAGTTTAATGGAGTCTTACAATTAATCACACAGATGCTAATTTCATATTGGTCATAATTAACCAGTGTTTGATTAGATAGATTAAGTCCCGCCCCTTCTGCTTGACTGCCATGGGACCTCAGAGATCATAAAAAATGTATGGGTCTCAATGCAGATTATATAATTATTTGCTGGTCCCAGTGGTTATGTGCCCCAAATTAGCAATATGTTGTTTGTGGATTTAAATGAAAATTTTTCACATCAAAAGTGTGACCATTTAATGTGCAATTGTTCAGTTTAAGGCTGTTGAGAAAACACAATGAGAAACACATTAATGTGTCACATCACTCTTTCTCAGCGTTTCTTACAGCAATTCACGGTGTCAATCGAACCAAGATGCTGGTATTTTGTTCCTGAATGTTTCAATTCCAGCAGATATACAGCTGTTCATTCTTGCGTTTCCGAAGACTAAGAATCGCTGGCTCAAATTGATCATGATCTATATAATTTGCGTCGAGAGTAGCGAGTAGCCGTAGTTTACAAAGCGACTTCTTCATGATAAAGCTTAGTTTTTTTGTTTTTTTTTGCATTAAAATGTTTAAATATTTAAAAACCACAAACAACATGAAATTCATGGCACATTTCAAACAGGACCAGAAAATAATTTTGATCTAGCCGCAGGAATTCATGAGGACCCATGTACCGGAAACAGAAAGGCAGGACTCTGCCAGTTCATTCTGTGATAATCATTCTCTTTCCATTTTGTTGGCTCAACCATTCGGGAAAAAAAAAAAAAAAAAAAAAAAGTGTCATACCTAGCAACGGGGTCAACCACACCTCTTCACTAAGATAAAAGTTTCTGTCTCTTCCTCGCTCAGAATAACTCTGAAAATGTTCCCAAAACTCGTTTTCTAATTTGTTTTTTAAACTACAAGTCAGGAGCTCTCTGAGAGCATTTTCAGAATGTTAGTGAATATGGGCCCAGGTCTATTCCATAGTGATTAATATATTATGCTTGCACTGAATGTGAAATATATAAAACCTGTTAATTGCCCTCCAAATTTTTTTTCACAATATGTGTCTGTACAGGGACATTCTCTTGTTCTTGCTTCCACACAATAGGTTTGATCCTTTGAAGCCAATTTCTACCTTCAGGGATAAACTTTAAAATGTGCAAGGAATGTATTTCACTGAAGTTTACGAAACTCAGCTCAGGCCTTGGACAGAACTATTGATCAGTTTCTTTTATGTGCATATGATACACATGTATTTGCGGTTTTGCTTTGATTATTGTTTTTCCTCAAGGTTGTCTCAATTCAGCTCAAACTCAAGTTTCAAGGCAGGTACAGGTGCAGGGGCGTTCTTTGCTAAAGATCTTGCAGTGATGGTAAAAACTCAAATTAATCAAATGACCCCAAGGTATGAAAAAACAGGAACAGGAGTTAAGCATGTATAGCAGCTTTCTCATCTTCTGATGACTTAGAGCACATTTAAACTGCAGGTCTCAACTACCCATTGAAACACTGATGGTGGAGGTTGCTACTGTATGTATAACATCCATCAGTGTTAACTAATCCCTTTCATACACATTCATACTCCACAGCGGAACCAACGTGGGGTTACGTTTCAAGGACTTATTGGAGATGTGGCTCCAGGAACTCAGGATCAAACCTCGGACTCTCCGGTTGACAGAAGACCGCCTCTTCCAATGATCCACAGCTGCCAGCCATCGCTTCATAAGATGAAAAAAAACACACATTACATGTCCGTTATCACAGGAACATGTATACAGAAAACTCTCCCACAAAACATGAATTGAAAGGCTCTATTTTCATGACCTTTCAATTCTGCAAAGGCTTGCTAACAACTCAGTAACAACAGTATATTCACTTTTGTTCAAAGACAAAAACTTTTCTGGACTCTGCAAAATCGGCCTAACGGCAGCTTGCATCCTTTCTAAGACAAAAAGTGTACGAGTGTCTATGCCTATACACACGTCCATGAACATATTCACCCACACATACAAACAAGGGCACAAATCCTGCTGGCCTCCCAGTCTGCCTTCTCTTCCTGTTGCGCTTGATCAGGCATTCTTTCTTCATCTGCAGAACACAGAGAAATGGCTGTAGTCCCATCGCGCCTTTTTCCATTTTAAGCCCCAGAACACCAGCGAGAAGGCAGCTTCACTCTGACAAACTCTCTTTTAGGTGTCTATCTACTGACTTGTTAGCCTGCCTGGCCAGCCGCCTGCAGGTCTAGCAGCAATCCCATCAGCGGCTTCTTTCTCTCGTCAGATTCAAGGCTTCACCCTGGGACATCATATTGATGGGGGAACAACTGGCCCTTGGTTTTGATGGTAGAGAGAGAAACTGTTGGACGACTGCTAATAAGAAGAGAAGGGACTGAAACTGCTGTTTTAAAGCTTGTTCAAGTGAGATAGAAGGCAAAGGGGATAAAATGTATGGTAAGGGACCAACAAGGCGGAGAAAGAAATATGTGGATGTGTGACCTGCTTAGCCCTTGAAGTAGAAACGTTTTTAAGGTCGTATTTCTTAAATTTAACAAATAGTCGGACTTGCAGTAGTTGTCTCTGGGCCGCTGGTGTAAGCTGCACAGTCATTATGTACTGATTGGAGAAGATAAATATACAATATGTTGTGTGTATACAAGTTTCCTCTTTGTTTTTAACTGCTTATTAAAATACACTTAGAATTTTAGAAACAAAAAAGAAACGTTTAAAGAACAAAAGTTTGAAGTTGATTCCTTTGCAACATAGATCAGTAGAAAAAGGTCTTGTACTAAATAGATTTAACTCACCCTATTATTTGGACAGACTGTTAGCCAAAAAAAGCCCAAAGTTGAGAATGTTTACAAAAATATATTGAAAATGTAAAAGTTATAATTTGTAGAATTTGATGACCATGTTACATTAAAATATGTCATTTAATTAAAAAATGAGCTAAGCATATGTTGTGTGTTTTAATGTTTAGGTAATTTCTTGGATTAACTCAAACAGGTATAAAAGCCAGATAAATCCACAACTTTAAAGTTTGCATAATGAAGCAGGAGCTGCTACTGAAAGATGCTTAACTGTTGATGTATGTGCTGCTGTAATGAAAACGTAATTGAAATTATACTCAGAAACAAATTCTCTCAGGTCTGTTTTTCCAAAGTATGTTTTCCTCGGGGGGTTGGAGTAGCATAGAGAATCACTCCCATGATTCCCCACCAGCCTCGACATCATCTTTTGATTGAGAGCCCCCTGATGGCGGATTTTACATGCTGTGACTTTAAGGTCAGAATCCTGAGATTACATTTACAATTCGGACGTTATTTTAATCAATCTCACATTACAAATCTGTGATTTCAATCAGAATTCAACCTGATTTTTTTTCTTTTTTAATTCTAAGAAAAAAAGCCACAATTCTGAGTGTAAAGACAGAATTCAGACTTTGGCTCTTTCAATTTCCACTGACCTGAGTTTCTCTCCCAGGACACTATGTATCTATTCAGTAAATAATTTAACAGGGTCCTGGCCCTTGGTCTCTTTTTTGGGGCGAAAATACATGCTTTATGTTTTAGTTGCTCTTGTCCTCTTTCTTACCCTTAGCAGATGTTTGTGTATCACACTTGTTTACAAAAAAATACTTTGCAAAAGAAAAATCTGAATGTGATTAAAGTTAAACAGAATAGAAAAGTAGCGTTAGAATTTTTTTCCAGCTTTAACAGATAACAGCGTAATGCAACATACACAATATGCTGTCTCTTAAGTACAGGTTCATGGTGCAAATCAATAGTAGAGTTAAGAGATCAAAAACATTTAACTTCTGAGAAAATAAAGATATATTAAATTTGCAAATGTATTCACCAAAACACACGGCTGAGCTCTTCATTTCACCCCCGTTCATATCCAGTTTCTCAAATATCTCCTTTTTTTTTTAAAAGATCCTGAGGCAGAATTGACCATACTGGTTTTTGACCAGAGGTAGACGACAAACTAAACTTTCCACTCCGCTTATTAACAATAGTCACACCTACTTGGCTGTTCTGTATACCTGCACAACCAACTGTAGTTCCTAGGGCTAAGAGATTATCTTGTTGATCTTGAAGTGTGAATCAATTAAGCTCTCACCACATTTGTAATCAATAAACAGCAAAGCCACTGACAGGCTTCCTCCTCAATCCTTCTCTCTGTGTCAAAATGTCCTCTAAAGCAGATAAGCCCAAAGTCCTGTAGAGCCATCCAAACAGAATGAAAAAATTCCAAGCATGTCTATATCGACAGATACTAAGCAAAGGGACTTTGAGGAACCAGGGGTAACAATAGAAAAAGGGGTTTTCAAGAATCAGTGATGGATTTGTGTCATGATTGTCAATGATCTATTCTCTGGCCCTCTCAGTCAGACAGTGAAGCCCAATTTGTATTCCTTTTTCTTTTTTGTCACTGTCAAGGAGACAGACGTGTGTCCATGTCTGCTGCTGGGGCAGTCAATGAGCCATTGATTTGGAGAACTGTGCTGATGTCTGAGATGCCTTCATGATGGATGGGCCCATCTTAAACAGAGGGTAAAAAAAACCAAAAAAAAACAGCCATCACAAAACAAGTATAAGTTAAAGTATTTCTGAAACTTTATAAATTGCTCACACAGCCATTTCATAGTCAATGCTTCAACATCTATGTTTTTCCTTTGATGGTCAGTTCTTTTTTTTATTTGCCTTTTTTATCAATGACCTTATTGCAGAATTGTTTCTTTAGCTTTTCAAAAATGAAAAGGCATGTTGCTTCTTTTTTTGCTGATTTCAAGCATATTTCACATCAAAGGTTTCCATTTGATCAGACAGCACACAGAAAGTAACACAATGTGTACATGATTGTGTTTGACTCCGCAAACAGTAATCTACCGTATTGTCCTTTCATTACTGTCTGGCACTGAGAAGCTGTCACTTAACAAGCATTGTCTAAAGTATGACATCTTTATATAATTTCAAACGATACATAAAATCACCCATTTTAGTTGGCAGTTATAGAAAAATACCTTCAAGTGTAGCACATGATGCATATTGTGGGTAGCAGTGTGTTCATGTGCATTCATATCAAACAAAAAACACAATTATGCAGGAAGCTGTTTGTGGATTTTTTTTTGTCTGCTTAAAGTGGTATCAGTGTTTCTCAAAAGTGTTTGCACAAAAATAAGACTTGTTACTTCAAAATACAGTGCGTTGGAACTCTCATTATAACATCCCATAGTTATGCATTCTCAAACAAAATATGGATCCAACACTGTTGAAAAATTAACAAATGGTCCTTGCTGTACATAGAGAAATGTAACCTATCAGCTGTGTGTTGGCCATTCTCATTTAAGTTGAATTATATTGAATATATAGTCCACTATGCCCAGGCATTGAACACAAATACTCTTATATTATATATTTAGCCACCACAACTGTTTATTTATTTACTTACTCATTCACTGATAATATACATAACTACAAATATATTTTTATGCCTGTAAACCTATTTTGCACACACTGCTGTACAGGATTGCAGTAGAAGTCTTGTTGTATTTTTAAAAGAATAACAATAAAGAGTCTATCTATCTAGAATTGCATAAACGTGCAGAATGAAGAACATTTTTTTTAAAAGTGTAAGAAAAAGTAAGAAACATACTCAGTACATGATAAAAAAAGCTCACTGTGTGGGTGTAGTAATGATTTTTTGCTGCATTCCATTAAAGTGAAAGATAGTAACAGTCGTTGGACTGCAGATGTTATTTGCTTAAAAGAATGAAAACAAAGCGCCTCAAAGTTTGAAGTATCACCAAAAGGTTGGCTTCATAGTCAGCAACAATGTTTGAAGTGCAGTGTTGTTTTCCCATAATCATAAAACCATATTGGTACCATTTGTTCCCATGTATTTACAAGAGGCAGCTATCTGTAAACACTTGAATTTGCATGCATGCTGCAAAAGCATCTTGGGGTAAAGTGTCTTTCCCAAGGATTCGTTGGACATTCAGATTGGACTGAAATCCCTACCTTTCTGTTGAGATACAACTGACTCTACCAACTGAGCCACAGACGCCCCCATTTTATCAATCACATCATATTTAATAACAACAAGGAAGAGCAATCACTCACTCTTGACCCAGTTTTCCTCAAAAGGCAATTCAAACATGCCACTGGTCTGACTGGCTGTAATTTGGTGTTAATAACATCAAAGACCTATTTGTGACACATCTGATCACAGGTTGAGTGGGTGAATTAAGAGTGGATGTGCTTGTAAAAGCTGTCATTTGATGTAATGATCCCTAAATGCAGTATAACGATACATAACGATGGAGTAATACTCCCAATCCGTCCTCATCACTCTGCACCCTCCACATTAGTCTAAGTGCCTTGATCATCCATGTGTGAACCCTCTGGGAGAATAGGGTGGGAGGTGTCGGTGGTGAAGGTGTGGTGGCACATTCCTCTTTGCATCATATGAAACCCCCATTTCACGGCTGACTAACCTGATAGAATGTAATAGGGGGACTGGGGAAATGATGAAGTGACATGACCAATAACTTTCATTATGTGTCTGCAACCTTGTCCCAAACGCTAATTAATTTTCCACTGGCAGTCATATGCCACTATGGGTTTGTCTACAGAGGAAAATCCCAGGTTATTTCTCTTCAATTGCTTTCAGAGTGGGTACTTGGGTGGTACTGCCAGAAAGGAGCGCTCTAGCAAATATTGCGGCCTTGGGTAAGGTTTAGTGGTGGAGTCCAATATATCTGTTTGCTTTTGCAGAGTCAGATTTGTCTATCCCTTCTTCAGCTCCTTTTTATAGATCTTCGCCCTCTGCCAAATGCTATCTATCTTTTTTTCCCTCTCTCCCACATAGCTCTGAGCTGCAGATATGTTTTCTTTCTGAAGTTCTGCGTTTCTTAGTTTGTATCTGTGATGATAGTTGTACCTTCCAACTATTGATTTGAATCCATTTTTTGCTTTTATCGATAGCTCAATAGTCTTGCGGCTGCGAATGTTTATTTAGCTCCTTTCCCTAAAGCTGATCAGCCTTACACTTTGTGCAGTGAACTCCAAAGTAAAACTAATCAATTATCTTCTTTTATTTAATGATGCTGTTGGTTTATGCAAACCAGTTGCAATGAGAAAAATCAGCAGAATGAATAATAGATCACAAGACTGAATCTGAACATAGGCTTACAGAGCAGAAAGCTCCCTATCAGTTCTTATCTTCAGATTACCGCTGGTTCCAAACAGTGGGCTGCTAAGTGCTCTGCTGTTCAGTGTTTAAACTGGAATTCCTGGAGCCCATTATAGCTTTATTGTATTTTCTATGCCATCATGGAAGATTTTTTTTCTCTTCCTTCAAAACACAATTAAATCTGGGACTGAAAATCTTGCCTTGTGCATGGCAAACTCCTTCAACAACAGCACAGTCGGCCCCATTTAAGAGAGTCCATGGGGGTCTACAGAACAGGGAGGAGGACAGAATTTCAGCACCACCTAGTGGTAAGCCTGGAAAGCCAAGAATTGCTTTGTTGCATAGGTTTCAAACTGCATCCCGTGAAGATTTATGTATATTTATGCATGACAAGAAGGTTGGGTCCTGCTTTCAGCTTAGAGCTCACACACATAGATGATAGAGATCCCCATCAGAAAGAATGAGGAGAATATGACAGGGTTTAGAGGAGAGAGGAATGTCTACTTTGACATTACTGTTTGCTACTTTCAGAGACATTAGAGAAACAACACACTGGCTCATAAGCCAAATGGTGTGGCATAACTGTCATTAGAGAAATGAAAGTGAGAGAGCCAATGGGCAATGGAAATAATAACACAAAACAATTTTATAATATAGCTGCTTGATGTTTGTTGTTTTTCTCCGGGCTACCTCATCAAATCAGATTTGTTATTTTCCAATAATGTCTTTTTCAATTATATTTTTTTACACTCTTAATGATGATTTTCTCTTTGAAAGGAAACAAAATGATTCCATTGTCACTGCTAATGATTCAGACCTTTCACAGTTCAAGTTCATCCTGATCAGATCAGTTTAATGAAGTGTTTTTTCTTGTGCACATGCAGAAACAGTCATTTAGTCTGTCTCTGCTTTTAATTATACTTTTTTCTTGTAAAAGGGTTTATCATAATTTGCTCTCAAAACAATCGCTAGCGAGAAATAAACTTTTCATTAATTCCACCTCCTCGCCCATATCTTGTTTTTTCTAGGAATAGATGAAAAAGTGCAAAAAGCATTCACATCCGTGTGCCCGTCCCTGGACAGCTCCTTCAACCAAAGACAAAGGCAGAAAGAAAGAGACTCCTTAACTAGTGGGTCTCATTCGGGCATTGAGGTCTAGCATACCACAGAGACCAAGAAAACACTGATAATGAAAAGAATGTCCTAGATTTTCAAAGAAAGAAGGGGGCTGGGCACCAGGAAAAGAGATTAAAGACTATGTTTTGACAGTGGTGGCCTGTTCAAAGTCCTGTACCACATTCTGGGTCTGTGCACTTTCTTCATGTTCACCAATTCTTTTTCAGTCATGATATTTATCTGGGTGGGGGTTATAATCGTTGAAAGATTTTTTGTTTCTTTTTTCCAGTTGAATCATTCTCTCAGACCTGATCAATTGAAAGTCTGCCAATAACCAGAATGAGGCACTCTATACATGTATAATACTGCATTATAACATTCTAGAAATCACATCAAATCCTTACACACACACACACACACCCGCAGACCACCACACGTGCTACCCCTTCATAAATCCTTAATACAGACTTCCCCTCTGACCCCCCTCCCCTCCTTGCATATCTCCAACTATCTGCCTCCCCATCTTCTCCCATCCTAGAGTATACTCTTTCTTGTCACTCTTGCTCCTCTGTCTGTAAAATGTACCCCTAACTCTCTTTAATAATAAGGCTTTCAAAAGATGATGGTACCACTCTGGCAATTCATTATGGCCAGTTGCAGAAAGATCACTTGTTGATGCCCCTATGAGATGAGACAGAGGGGGAGGTAAAGGCGAGAAAGGCAGCGGTAGATCGGTCTCTGCTAGACAAACAAAAGCCTTGGCTATTTCAAGGTTGTCATGTTTCATGCTGCCAATGGGTCTGTCCACACACGGCTGTCTTTGCACAAGCCTGTCCACATTATGAATGGCTATCATGGACTCCAGATGTCAATCAATGCAGGACACAAACACAAGGACCCAGAATGAAGTGAATACACTCTCTGAAATAGGACTGCGTTTTTCATTCTGTAACAAGTTCATCATCAGCCATAAATCATTATTGCCCCTTTTGCGCTCTGTCTCTTTCCTCATTATAGCCCAGCACTCTGCCTGACTATTTTTAAATTTCATTTTTTTCCCTTTTCTGATTATTTGTCCCTGAGCAGGTGGTGGAAATGTGACCATGCCTCGGGCCGGGAAGAAGGTCAGAGACAACTGCGGTGAAGATCCTGTATTATTGCCCTTCTGATGTGCTCACATTTACCTTTCAGGTGTTTAGAGTGGCACTTTTTTCTTCATCAATGATGAAAGGCCAATTGAGACTGGCTGCAGAAGCACCGAAAGTGTCACGATCAGAAGTAGAAAAACAGGGAGAAGGACCCATGTGCAGAAAAAAGAAGTGATTTATTTAAACTAAAATACCAGGACAGCAAACGAAAACTTACTCAAACAATAATCCAAAATATCCAAAATCCATGATGAGAAAAACAAAGTAATTTCAGGGAGCAGACATGACAGACTCGGGTCATACGTGATGAACTACAAAAGACAGTGATCCAACAAGAGACTCAGGAAAAGACAGAGACTAAATAGACATGGGGTAATCAGATGCAGGTGAGACTAATCAGACAGGTGAGGACAATCACAGCAATCATACAGGTGGGAAAACACAAGGAACAAAGAACACTAGACAGGAACACTTGAGGACAAGTACAAAGTAAAACACAACACCAACAAAACCAAAATACAACAGGAAACACAAAAGACTAGACTTAAAACAACACAGGAAATAAACTTTCAGGTAACATAGGAGGACACAGGGAAACACATGAAAGACTAAAATAAACACAAGACTATGAAACATGAAAACACAATCTAAACAATCAACACTAGGAAACAAACAGAACACTAAGGACAGAATAAAAACTAAAACAAGATGAAACAGAACCAAAACCATGACAGTAAGTCTCATACACACCATATCAAACAATTCCGTTTATGCTTTACAGAATAAATTAACATGTTTACAGCCTGTTACATAATAACTATATTAGTTATTGTTACTGTACAGAAGTTGTTATTGTTATCGTTGGATTTCATGTTATGTTATCAATCAACCTATACAGCGCCAATTCATGATAAATGTTTTCTAAAAAAACTTTATAAAAAGCAGTCAAATATCCAAGTCTTTGTTACATATCTACAAAAACTCAACATTAATATGTCATGAGCAAAGCATGAAGCATCAGTTAGCAAAGTTACAGTGGAAAGGGATTATTTTTAAGAGGCAGAAACCTGGGACAAAACCAGACTTATAACAAACAGCCATCTGCCAAAACGATGATGGTCATGAAAATGTGGATAGAGGGAGATGCAATAAGAAGGATAGGAGGAAACAGAGCATCAACAACAACAATGCACAATTACATACTGTGGTTAGGTGCTAGGCTGACCTGATGTAACAGTCTGCAAAGAGGCTTTTAACCTTCCTGCAGATCCCCAATCAGTAACAGATGGCTGACATCACTTAGGCTTTGTCCATTAATATTTACAGTCTATGGTGATGACTGACTAGCTAAACTATTGGGGCTTGCATTATTGTGATGCTTGGTTTCAAGATACCATGGAGATATCAAAGACCACAACAAAGCTGGTAGATGAGATGAGCAGGCACTTTTTAGAAAGTAGATTTATTTTATTGAAGACATAAATAAATTCAATATGACGTGTGATAAGTAATCAGCAATGCAGTCATCTTTGGATGAGGTCAAATGTATGTGCTAAATTGAAGAGAGCCAATCATTTGTGTCCAGGCCTGCCGTGTGGAATGCCATCTCAATGCCTGAGTCAGAACCAGCATCAGAGTCAAGAGTCATCAGGCCAGAGAGTCTGGGAGCAAGATGCTAAATAAGGGAGACCAGCAGATATTTGAAGACAGAGTGTAGCAGGCCCAGGCGCAGCTGATCCTGCTTAAGGGTCTAGCCAGGACACTTCCCCTGCAACCCACTCGCAGGCAAGCCAAAGACACAATGTGGCCTGGTGGCAGGGTCGTAACAGAATTGTGAGTCTTTTAATGCTGAAATGTTTCAATGTGGTGTGGCTGATACATTTGATGGAGAAGGGTGGTTTCGTAAATCAACCAATCATAGTGTGTCCTTGACTTTTTTGACAAACTCAAAATACATGTGTTGTGTTGGATGACAGTCTAAGTAAATGCTAAATGGACTCCTCTTATATAGCGCTTTTCTATCCACCTAATCACAGCTTTCTGCCTTTCACACACACATTTATAATGGCAGAGGATGCTATGCAATGTCCCATGCTGCTTTTCCACATATTCATCCACCAATGGCGTTCAGTATCTTGTCCAAAGACACTCTCTGACATGTTGGATTGCAGGAGCTGTGGGAGCTTCATCTTAATCTAACTACAAATCCGCAAAGTGAAAAGAGAGAGAGAGGCATAGTAATAGGCCTTAACCTTTATTTTAATAACTTCATGAGAAGATTTGTACAGGGGCCTAACCTCGTTGGTAAAACATAAGACAAGAGTTCAAAGTTTTCTAGTTGAGAGAGTTAATTATTCACTGGTTCAGAAGGAGAGACTTGAACTAGCAAACAAAAAAAGCCTCATTTCAAACTTAGACACTTTCAGAACTCTGTTTGAGCGAGTGACACAATTTGTGCACTTTGAAGAAATATTTGGTAACATACAATACATTTTTATATGAATAAATTGTATCCTGGCATTGCAGAACTCAAAGAAAGTGTCTTTGCAAATTCCCTTTCAATAGTTTGGTTAGGGCATTATCTTCTTTCCTCTGAGAGACTAAAAGCAAAATGAATGTCTGTCTTTAATTAAAAAAACAAACAAATACATGTGTCGTGTTTGTTTGAGCTAATCAATCAGGAGCTGCTGTTGGAGCACTGTTATATTATTTTTTCTTTTGAGAAACCCAACTGTTTGTGCTTGTTCTTTGTTTTTGTTTTCTACCGCTCAAATAAAAAAGGAGAGAGGCCTTGAAAAGCTGAAAAGCCTTGAAGTCAAACTGAGCTCAATCAATACTGATTTAGCTCAGTTTTTCTGAAAAGCTTTTGTGAAAGTTCAGTAAGGAAGGCAACATTTTACGTTCTCGCTATATCGTTCTTTTTCCATACTATTCTACTCAGTAACTCGCGCATTCTCACCCTAACCCCTGTTTTCTTGTCATTAAGAACACTTCTCTAGACACATCCATCCAACACAGCCTCTTCTTTTCCCTCTTCCATGTACTGCTGCTTAGTGCCTTTGTTACCTCAACCCTTCAACTCTTCAAATCACTCGCCAACACACTGAGTGGATTCCGGTTCCCTTATTTGCAATCTCCTCAGTCCTCGGATGAACCGGAAGTAGTTCCAGACCCGCCATGTTGAGGATCGTTCCAAAGCTCTTATAGTGAACGAAGGAGAGAGGATCGAGGAGAGAGGAGAGTCGACTTCACGGAAGTCTTTTCACCGACAAACGCCCACTTCTCGTATATCACTCATTGATTGGACACTGCAGCGGATCAGACTTCATTGAAACTTCTCAACATGAGCAGAGTTTAATACCGGAGAAAAGACGGACATTAAAAAGACGCTAAACGGACATTTAAACAGATTATAAACATCATTGAGTTTGTAAAGAGTCGGTCTGTGATGAGCTGGGAATAAAAATAGTCTGACATGAAGATTAAGAACAAAATATGAAGCTCTATAACTTCTATACAATCAATACATGCTGTTCATCATCCCTCAGACTGTTTGAATGTCTGATGATGATGAGGATGACAGTTTGATGAAGAGGGAGTCTGTCAGTCACAAACATGTTTTACATTCACTTATTTATCTTCAGAAAGTTTCATCATCAATCATTTTCAGTATTCCTGAGATTTAAATATCTGTGTTTATAGAATACAGAGTTCATTGTCGAAATATAGGCTACGCTAAGTCAAAACCATGAAAGGCAAATGTAATAACCGCAAATAATATATAGGCAATTCAATATCATTTTGGTTATGAGCAGACTGCAGGATGTTCTTCAATTGTTTGTTATCAGGTAAAGAGACTAAACACTGTAACTGTGTGTGTTTGATTAGAAATAATACAGTGTGTGTGTGTGTGTGTTTTTGATTAGAAATAGTGCAGTGCATGTGGACATAAACAGCTGTTAGGCGACATCAGCTGAACGTGATCAGCTGATGTCGCATCATGTGACGCTGTCGAGGAAAGGATGTCCCATGTCTCTTAAAAGTGATTTCCTCGGTCATCTCTCCTTTGTTTCCCCCGGGTATCTCTGGTGGGCGGCACTAAGACGCAAGTGGAGGAGACAACTTCGAGGACACTCAATACAAATAAGAGAACCGGAATGCAACCTCTCACCACTATCTGAACTCCATGTGGAGTGATGCTTCCTCAGAGCAGACACCTTTGACTACCACATGAAAAAAACATTCCAAGAGACTTTGTAAGAAAAAAAAACTAATACCACATCATCTGCTCATAATACGTATTGGATTGACCTGTGATGAAGGGCAACCCTGAGATGTCAACTTGCTTGCACAACTTTCTGCGCTATGCAAACCCATTTATCAGAAACTCTGTGGCTCTTTTTTCTTGATGCTTGAGTTACATTTACTGTACCAAATTACTTGAGGAAAAGAGTGCCATTGAGAACAACAAGGCAATTCAAAATGCTTCAAAAAAGACTATGAAAGGCAAATGTAAACAGGAGAGTGGAGAGTTTCAGTTGCACATGCAGTTTTCTTGGAGTTTGTTACAAAGCATAGAAACTGTATGCTGCTTCTCCCTGTTTGGCTCTGACTTTGGATAATATTAATGTCTACAGTGTATCACTGCCACCACTCACAAGCTGAACCTCATCTCTCTGTCCTTCAAAAAGGGAACAGTCAATGTTTTCCCATTGGCATCACTTCAGTCTGTGTAAGCTGGATGTTCGGTTGCATTGTCACAGTACTTCAAACTGCTGCTTGAGCTTTAATAGTTGTGCCCCACACACATTGCTCCTGTAGTGACCTAAAACGTTAAGGCTCTTCTTGTGGACAGTTCTGCATTTGCCTGGGTCTCTCTAATGCGCTGATTATACCATTGCTTGGGCAAGCCTTTTTTTTTTTAATAATAATTACTTTCACACAGAAAGTCCCTTTTATGTCAGGTGCTTTTAACAAATCTTAATCATTGTTCTCGTTTCAAATTAAATTCAATTTTTTTCCCCTCTCATTTTAGGTGTGCCGTGTAAAGTGAGTAGGATGTGTTCTTTCTAATTTATCTGGTACCTGAAATATTCCCATGTCATCATCATCTCTTCTTTTATTTTATTTTCATGTACCACATTTTGACTTTACTTTGGGAGGGGAGTGCATTACATGTGTTCTTGCTGTCATTTTTAAGTATGTGGATTAGGAAATAAGACGTGCTCTGAGAACTATCTGTGCTGCTTATAATAGCACAGATGGTGACATTTTTGTGGCACCATCTTATTCAATATTCCGGAAAATAAATTCAAGCTTGTTTGTTTGTTATGTGACATGAACACAGGTGCACACATAATTCAATCACCCATTATGTGTTTTAAAGTGTTTTCATTTACTGTTAAAAATGTTATGGTCTTTAACTGTTTCTGGTTTTAAAATGCTCTGATTTCAATGTAAGCATTGATTTAAAATGAATGCTGGTTATTGACATCAGCCCTGACAGCACTGGCTTTTGGTACAAAAATATTCTGTTTGTGTATGAATAAGCTTTCATCAAGGTATTCAAGTGTTCCTCTTGAACATGGCTGGAAAGGAAGAATTTCATGTGTCACAAGACTGAAACTGAATAGGACAGTGTATGAATGAAAGATGAGACCTTTGTTGTAAGCAGGTGTCTAGAGGTTATTTTGTTTATATCGGCACGCTAGGTCAAGTGTCATTGGAAAGCTCTGTGTGGTGCTTCAACTGCTGTGTTATTTGAATCAGCTTAGTGCACTCTTAAGATGTCTGATGAGCAAGATCAGAAAGTGAAACATGTTGGATGCAAAAAGAACAGGTAGCAGGCGTGTGAAGGTGCAGAGTGGCAGGTGTTTGAAAAACACATCCCAACAAACACACATTAATGCACATATGTTCGCTGCAATGATCCTTTGATTCTGCTACCCTGTGTCTGCTCTCACCACTGCTCAGACCCCGAGGCAGCACCTGGGGCTAAAGACTTTACAGGGCTCCGACTCCAAAGCATCAGCAGTGGGCGGGGGAGTGGAATCGAGGATTAGGAAGGTGCGATCTTTGTGTGTGTGTGTGTGTGTGTTTGCCTGTTTATGTGCTTATATGAGTGTGCAAAGAAGAGAAAGCAAAAGGAGGAAAGACAAACACATGCTGTCACTCGCCTCTCTTAAAGTGCTCCAGGGATATCACGAATGCTATTAGACTGGGCCACGTTCTGCAGGAGCAGATATGTGAAAGGACTCTGGAACATCGTCAGACAAACGCACAGACCTGAGTCAAGCAGAGCAGGACGTTTTAGGATTTGTTTCACGTAGTCTGGTGTTTAACATATGTGGGGCTTCACTGTTGCACGTAAATCTTTTGTGTATCTGTCACTGAATGATACATATACTAACTTTGACCTTTACAGGGAGAAAAAAAAAAACTCTAAGAAAAAAGAAAAAGAACTCTACTGAAGCTGTGCTGCAACACAAGACTGCCTAAAAGGAGGACATGTTATTATAAATCCATTAAGTAATCTGCAAGTTGTTTGACTAATAGCCTGTTAATGTGACTTTTAAAGGAAAAATTAGACAAAAGATTTAAAAAGGTTAAATCATCCGCACCAAAATGACAGGTGCATTATACCTGTAAGAGAGAAAAAAAACATAATTATTCAAAGCTCTACTTTCTTTTGGAGACTTTTATTACTGGGACATTCATGAGATAGAGAATAACTGCGACATAATAACCATATTACCTCGTATACAGTTGTTTTCGGAGATTTTTTAATTTGTTGGACATTACACTAATTCTTCATAGGGTGACAGATAGTTTAAAGCTGTCATGTTCTGCACCCCAGAGGCCGTAGGCTTCATCACAGCTGCTGTGGGTTGAATGATGACCTCTTTGCTGCATGTCAGCCCCCAATCTCTCTGCCCAAACTTTGACTGTGCAAATACAAAAACAGCCCCTGCCTCCAAATATAATTAATAACTTAAAAGTCACATATTATACTCCTTTTATAAGAATTTAAATAAATGTCTGAGCTCTCAGAACATATCTGTGAAGTTTCTCCTCAAGAAATCCACTCTGATCCTGGATTTGTCTCAGACTTATAAGTCTCAATTTCAGCCCTGCTCAGGACAGGTTGTTTGTTTGTCTAAAGCTTTAAATGCAATGAGCTTTGTTTGACCACACCCCTCTCTTTAAGTGCTTGGTTTGCTCCATCTTCTGCTCCCTGCCAAATTGTTTACAGCAAGAAGGCAGACACAGATGGCAGAACAAACACCTAGCTGTGGGTGTGTCATCCACCTTGGGGAGGGGTTACTGATCTGCGTGATGTCACTGTTACTCCCCGCCACAAGGCAACCCGATGGGTCTAACAACAAACATCAAGTAAAACATCATACACCTTACCAAAGTCAAAATCAGAGGATTTATTATTATTACCATTCAACTAAAGTAACTAAAAACAGCAACACACAATCTCTGACTGGCACTGCAGTCCTAACTCCAGAAGTCTCTCCTTCTGAAGCCAGTACTGGGCTTTTAAGCCAGGTGCGCTGTGTTGTGCAATCAGTAGTTTCACCTGGACTGGAAACAAAAGAAGGGGAAAGGGTTACCAACACTTGGGATACATACAGCTGTAACAGTCAAAAAATGAATCAGGCAAAAGTGGAGCAGGCAAAATATGAAGAGGATGGATTCTTAATTGTCTTTTTTAAAACAGACTAGGGACACACATTAGTTTAAGAAAAAACCTTGTGTAATTTAGAAAGTGTAATTTGCATTATGTGGGACCTTTAAAGAAAATAAATTCTTAATTTTGTTTTTCCTGGCAAATTTGGAATTACAAAAAACCTGGTACAGATGTCAAATGCATACTGCTCACACAAACTGTACATTTTGCAAGGTGACACATAAATAACCGATAACCATATGATTTCCAATGTTGTTTTGTTGTAACAAGTTAGTATCTATTACATACATATCACCATATGACAACAGTAAAGTGGGAAGGTAGGAGTATGCAGGAATCTATGTCAGCATGTAGATTAGCATAGAACGCAAATATTATTCCAGTTCATTGTTGGTATACAAGGCAGAGGGTGAGGAAGCCCACACAACATGTAAAGCAGGCAGGACGTGCATGATGAAAGCAGCCACACAAAGGAAATGTCACATAAAGTGTTCCTAAAATAAAATAAAAAAAGAACTGAACTAATTATGCTCTGTTGTTGTTTATAAGATGCTAGAGCCTCCATCTTTTATTCATTAAGACGTGAGGTTCTCTGTCTTTCTCTCTCATGCTCACTCTCTCAAATCTCATTTCAAACAGAACCCATTGAGCCGTGGAACTGCATGCCGAATCACAATGAACTTGTTTCGGCGAAGGAAAAGGACAGAGGAGGTGGGGGGGGGGGGGATGGCAAGAGTGAAGCTTTAGCATGGCAAACAGATAAAAAGAGGGAGAGGGAGCTTTGTAAATGTTACCTGACAATCACCAGTGCACAGCAGGCGAAGTTGTGGATTCACAAAACAGGAAATAGATGACTTGTTCTTCGTTTGGAGGGCAGACTCAGTCAGCCTCAACCTGTGTGCACTCATTTGTGATAGCCACAGAAACAAACTAACACTGTGACAACAAAGACAAGGAGAACTGGCATTTGAGACACACAACGCCTCCAACAAGGGTTTACATTTGGAAGGAAACCATTCGAAAGAATTAATTGAGTTACCGATCCATACTTCGGCCACTATTCCTCAGGTGGGCCTCTTAATGTGAGAATCACATTATTTAATGGGGAATTTCACATGTATCTCCTGAACTGACCAAAGTGTGCAGTGTGGCCATGCCTCATTAGACAAACTACAGGGTTTTCTCCCTGTGGAGATATCATACCTGCTTGTCTTCTTTTTGAACACTCAAACATGTTTCAGTTCTCTTTCAACAGCCACAAGTCGCCTCGGGGAATAAATACTGCCGTCGTGGGAATTTGAAGTCTGTGTGTTAACAAGAACCATCACAGTTTGACAGCCTTTAGCGGGGATACAGAGACGTTATATTATAACAAGTAAGCTATAAAAAGGAGATGTCCAAAAAATACACAAAACACTTGCTCTGATTGATTCTGTCTCTTTAAGCAAGAAAAGATAAAAACTGGTTCTTAACGTTCTTCCTAATCATCCTAATCATTTAATCTGACTAAATGATGGCAGTATTAGATATTAGTATTTGGTTTCTGGGATCTTTCCTGGGCTGATAAAAAATAGTAATTCAAATAAAAAGGGTTTTTAGGTGAAATGGTAAAGTGCACGTTATTTTTGAGATGCTGGGGGGGGGGGGGGAAGAAGCCTGGAACTTACAGAAAACAGAGTTGATATAAGCCATCTCTGAGCCACCATCTGGCCTTGGCTTCTGTTAATAGAGGGTTTTGCTCTGAGCTAGCCAACACGTGGCTAGACAGACACGGCGAGAGAGGGGGCGAGAGGGAGCAGAGATGAGGGAAAAGCAGGAGGTAAATGAGAGAGAGAGAGAGAGAGAGAGAAACATGAAGGTAAGAGAAGGAACCAGAAGGAGAGAGATGCAGAAACCTAGCAAGAGTATACAGGGAGAGGACAAGTAAAAATAAGTGAGACGAATAATGTTCAGAACAGAAAGAATGGAGAGTAAAGGGAAAGGTAAAAGATTGAGTGAAAAAAACAGGAGAGGCAATAGTTGGGGGGGGGGGGGGACGTGTACTTAGAATAAGGAGTAAAGCAGAGAAGAGGAGCTTTAGAGTACATGTGCCCCAGGGAGGATAGTGTGAAGTACCTTTTGTCTTCCCACCATCAGGAGCTTCTTTTGAATAAACCTAGCCAAGCATTTCCTTTTTGTAAATCTCACTTTGAAGAAGGGCAAAGCTAAAGCTTCTCCCACTGTGGCGATCGAGTATAGTTGTACCTCAGCCCACGCAAATCCCTTCCTCAATAGATGTGGGTGTGTAACAGTTTCATTTCCATTTTAGAGCACAGCGAGATTGCTCATCGCCGAGACACGTAACAGCAGCTTCACCTTGGTTGTGAGGCTGCATGTGTTGTCCACAGTGATTGGCGAGGCTGTGTGACAAATTTGATTTAAGGCTTTATGCCTGCTTTCTTTATCCCCAGGACTTGTCAAAAATGACACGTGGCATTCATGGCATGGCAGGCGTGCTTCTGCCGCTGCTGCTTCTGCTTTTGCACTGCCACCAAATCCCACAGGGAAATAACAAGCTGCAAAGCTGAATTCATCGCAAGTGATCATCAAGATGGCTCTGTAATTGTTGTTTTTATGCATGCAGGTGTGCTCCACCGGAGGCCCCAGAGGGAGTGGATTGTTAATGCCGTAGAAACAGAGGTGCTACTCTTGCTGCAACCAGACTGAAAAGTTAGTGCAAGATTGCATTTGAAGGAGCCAATGTTGCATGTTACTGGAGGGAGATGGTAATTAAGCCCAGGGCAAAGTGGTAATGGATCAGCCCAGAACTGTCATCTGCAACTCTCCAGTGCCCTGCCTCTGATGAGCGGGCGGTTTTCTGTCAACCCAAAGAAATCAAAGAGGAAAAAAAAATACATGAGATTAGCTTCAGCTATTAGCTGGGAAAGAGTCTATGGCATTTTGTGTGAAACATATATAATAATAAAGATATACACCGTGTAGAAACATCTAATCTTTACCTTTACAACAGATATGACATCTCACGTGTTCGATAAAAGCAGATACTATCTTTATGTGTGAAAAATGTGGCACTTGATGTCTCTGTATGTACGCATTGATCCAAACTTTTAAAGTAGCAGACAAACATTTTGGCAGTTTCATCATTTTCTTTCTGGGCCAGCAGTGGGTGAAATATTCCAGTTCAATCAAATGCAAAACCGTCGCACACACACACACACACACATTTTCACACTAATTATCATCTAAATTAGTATAAACTAGAAAATTAGCATTCTAAAGCATTAAAGGGTCTATCTTGCCTTATCTATTGTACTATTTTCAGGATGCTGGCTGTGCACTCTTCAACTTTTTTTTTATGTGAGTAAAAATAATTGCAGGAGTTATTGGTCCATAAGACTTATTTTTGTTCTTTGTTCACAAAATGTGATTAAAAAAAACTCCTTTATTGTGCACAATGCCTTTTAAAAGATGAAATAAGCCCTTTATAAGCAATGACAAAATGAAGAGGTCATTCAACAAATTCTTCACTCCATCTTTGTTCATTGATGATTTATATATTCATGATATGCACACACAAATTGGCACTCAAATCTGAATATGTTGGATTGTTAATCGAAGTACATTTATTCAGTGCTAATATGTAATTACATGTCAGAGAGAATTGCTGTGAAGCACATATTTCACTCATTGTTTGTCTTATGCAGAGAATATAAGCAATCACACATGCATTTCAGCATGCAAATCCATGCCGTCATGTTCAAATTACAAAAAATTACAAGAGATAAACAAAATGAGCCCATAAGCACATGCAGGCTCACATAGCAAACCATTCACGCACTATTACACAATTTGTTATAAAGAGGCGTAACATCATACAAATGTAGTCCTCTCAGCTGCCCTCAGGACTGTTGGTATTGCAGAACAAAACTAAGTGTCTCTTTGTATCTCAAAGCTCTCATTAAAAAAGCTCATCGCTTGTTTCCTTCAGTTCACTCGTCTCGAGAAGATAGCTATGGAACAGACCTGGGGCAAAACATCCAACTGATTCTGCCCACATAAAATGATATAATGATTTATTATCCCTGACAAATAAGGACAATCAAGCTGCTGAGCAAGTAGTTTCCTTTAAATGTAAAAAAAAAATATAATGTTGGCCTCTTTTCAAAGCCACTAAAGGTTTACATTGTTGCAAATCAGAAACAAGACATCTGGCAGAAGAGCAGGCATCAGCTGTGTGCGATGCTGCTTGAATCGGCTGAGTTCTTGTCAGTCTTACGCTGTTTTCACACTCAGGAAAACATGTAGATCATTTCAGCAGGACTGCTCCAGATATTCCCCTGACCTGGCTGTTCACATATGCTCCTCACTATCCCTGTCAGATGGGAGGGAGTGTGGGGTGTATCCTGAGGTAAAGACATGATATAATTTTTTTATTTTTTTTTTAAAAAGCAGAAGACAATGCAACAGTGTCTGCTCTATGATGCTATAAAGAGGATAGTTGCTGTTATTTCGTGGTTATGTCTAATTTGAAATTACACTTTCAACAAAATAGTGGGGAACAACATACCGATGAACAGAAAATAAAATGCAGCCATTTAACTAGATGCAAGGAGATCATAGTGGCAGTGTGTATAACATTACTGCCATACATTACTCTATTACAGTAATAAATAAAACAATATACCCACCGTCATATAGTCTACTTGCTGCACGTGTATGAAATACCTTGAATACATCTGGAAAACATCGATATGGTTCATTTATTCACGTTGATCCAAGACCAACATAGCCCTGTGTTGATTAATCAGGAGGAAATTGGACAAGTGTGCACATTCAAATACTTAGAACTGTCACGCTGAAGTATGACGTGTAGAAAAAGAAGGAGGTGGACCCAAGTGCAGCAAACAAAATATTTTTTAAACAAAAACTTACTCAAATAATAAATCCAAACCATCCTAAAAAAAAAACTAAAAAAACACAAGGAGCAAAAGGAATTTCCAGAGCGCAGGGAAAACAGGGAAACATCCTACATCTCACACTGACAATGAACAGAGGAAACACAGAGACTAAATAGGCAGGGTTAATCGGACACAGGTGAGCCTAATGAGACAGGTGAGGACAATCAGGGTAATCAGACAGAAGGGAAACACAATGAACAAAGAGTACAAGACCAGAAAACTGAGGACAAGTACAAAGTAAAACCTGACACTGAAAACATTAAACTAAAACAAGATATTACAAAATAAAACAGGAAACACTTAAAACAAGACTAAGAAACATTAAACACCAAACTAAGAACCTGAAAACACAAGTAACACAGGAAACAAACTTACAGACAACATCGAAGGACAGATGGACACAGGGAAACACACTAATGACTAAAATGAACACGAGACTAGGAAACATTAAAACACACAAGAGACAACACTAGAGAATACTAAAACAGAACTCAAAACACTGAAATACAACATAAACGAGACCAAACCATGACAAGAACTGTACTTTGAGCTCTTCTCAGGTCAGTTGGACAGATCGGGTAAAGCAGGTATGCTGGAAAACAAGTCATCATCTGCACTTCATATGTAGACTCAGGCTACGCTACATGGTGTTAATGAAGAAATGCTGTTGTTGTTTTTTTTTTTATAGGGCATCAATTGAATCATTAATAAGATACAGAATTACAACCTGGTTTGGTAACCTGCCTGTGTTCTGTGCTGACATGAAGTTATGCTGTTTGGAAAGAGACCTGTGTTTTTTGTGATTTGCTGTGATGTGCATGTGAACGTGATATGCTCTTATGTCCAAAACCAATTTCTCCTAAGGAAACTAATAGAAAGCAACTAACTAAATACAATCTTGCTACTATGCTTTGCGAGAAGTAAACAACAGAGACGGAGCTATGGGCAGACATATACTTTATACCACACACAATATCAGGATGGTGTCCTTTTGGCGCAGCAGGTTAATCTCATTTAGATTAAATCAAATCTTCAAGGGAGGACTGAAGGTAAAAATACAACATGAAGGACACTTTTTATTGCTTCCTTCTAGTTTGGAAACCAATGGTTTTTTAAAATGTTGGGGTTTTTTTCGATCAATGCCAGAAAGAAAAAATATATATTTCTCCTGGATATGACGAACATCAGGTGTAAATTAATGTATGCATTCATATTCCTCCACAGCACACAAGTGATTTGTATTTTTGTAAGGATGAGTGTCTTTTATCCCAGTTATTGACTACTGTATTCTTTCTCTCCTCTCTCTCACATACAAACAACCACTCACATACAGTATTAAAACGCTTCCTATCTTCCAATAAGGGAGAAGCGTGCGTCCTTTTCTCAGGGGTTGCCAATCATCCCTCAGTAGTCACGAGGAGTCTGTCACTACTGGAGTGATTAATATGTATGTCTCTCTTTTCCATATTGCAGCAGAGTCTGCCTGTACTTTTGCAAGCATTGGTTATATAGCATGACAAATATGGCATGCAATCTTGGGCTTAATATATGGAGGAAATCTCTCTGCAATGGTAAATTGATGTTTCAAGAAAAAAAAACATGATTCAGTGCAACACCTAAAAATGCCTTACGGCATAGAATCACTTGTCATATACAGTGAGCATGACAAATAATGTTTCATGTTTGACTAATATTCCTGAAAATCTATACTATGTTCTGACGGCTATTTTTTTTAATCAAGCAAACAATCTCACTGTGTGACATGTTACACATTGTGTATCTCAAGGACCAACGAAAAGAGAAAATTACTCCTTTTTTTTTTGTTATAACATAAATATGACATTATGTCACTATACCTTGATTTCAAGATGCATGCCCATAATATGTCCAATAACAAAAAGTGGAAAGGCAGAAGGCAGCAGCTTTTTTCCAGGTTCTTGGCTGCATTTTGCATCAAACTGTAACATTACAGTAGTGTTTACATGCACTCTGTGAGCAGATGTATCTATAGTTTATAGTGTATAGTATACTGCACCATTGCAACTTCTGTACATTTTATGTTTTTATATGTTCATACTGGATTAAGTATATTTGTAAGTGCTCTGTATTTTTAATCATGATTTCATCTAAATCCTTCATATTTTTGCTTTACTTCCTTTTCTAATTGGTTTGCACCATAACAACAAACTCAAATTCCTTGTATGTGTTCATGTTCTTGGCAAAAGAAAAAAAAAGATTCTTGTGACACTGTTGAGAAATTGGAGAGCAGTGGTTGTGGATCCCGTGTATCAGTGCTGCAGAAAAATAAGAGAATAGAATGCACAGCAGATCCATCCTCAGTGAAACTTAGAGGGATATCAGGTGGATTTATAAAAAGGACTTCGCACTTCAGTATATATATATATATATATATATTCTCTTCTTGTTATATTATTATAACTTCTTGTTATATTATTATGTTTGGTGATAAGATGATAAGAAAGGTCCACTTTTATGCAATTGCATACAATTGTGCATAGTAAAAAAGTTGTTTCAGCACTCCCTGCTGTTATATCATACTAAAGACGATAATACATTTTGTTTTTCCCCTATTTAAACATATCTTTCTCATTTCATGCATAAACTACCCCCCCCCCCCCCCCCACACACACACACACACACACACACACACACACACCAAACAGTTATCACAACATTACCTTTCTGTTATTTTTTATTATTTTTATGAAGGCATAGCTTTACAAGTCACTTTGGTAAATGCAATTCTCACCTCAGATTCCAAATTGCATTTTGAATCAAATCATGTTCCAAAATAGCAAAGCAGCTTTATCCATGGGTGGATACACCTGGAAGGTGATAATGAAAATCACACAACATAACGGTGACACTGAAATATATGAACTGTCACTAATCCAATTTGTTACATCCAAAAATGTGTTTTATGCATTAAGCAGAGCAGCATGACATTACAACACTATAGCAATAAAACAAATAATAATTATACACTTTTATAATTGTAACAACTTGTTGTTGATGGAAGTGTGTGTATGGGTTTACGTGTGTGCATAAATGTGTACGGGGAGTTCTGCCCCTCTACTGTCTACAAGGAGGGGGTTGAGTTGACAACACCCAAAGGGCAACGTGGAGACAATCCTACACTGCTTCTGTTGTCACTGATGTGATTGGCTTTGCTGCAACAGTGCAGGAATACAGAGCTCAGAGGCAGAGGCTCCACTATAAAAAGCTATTGTGCCTGCAAGTGGGTTCCCGAAAAGGCCCCCAGAATAATTGAAATGTTGTCAAAAAAAAATAATTAGAAGCAGCTCTTTGCACTTTACTAGCCATGAAAGTCACGCTGGAATAGTCTAAAGCAGTGTATTAAAATTAGAAAATAATTGTGGCATTTGCACATCATTTGAGAAATAGAATACAGACACATAGGACAGAATTGATCTGGTTATGCTTCTGTTACAAAATGAAAAATAGCTTTGTATATAATGGACAGCAATAACAGTTTGTCAAGTTACCAAGTAGAGCAATGATGGGAAGAGAATAGTGATGCACTGTTGATGGGGGAAAATACGCTGCTCATAAAAATTAAAAGGAAGAGTTCAAAAGATGAAAACCTTTAAAAAAAGGCCTCTACCGGATTAAGTGTTAACTCAAAGTAAAAAAAAAAATAAAAATGACTAAGGATGAAATTAACCTCTTACAAACTCAAATGCAGTCAAAGTTGCTGATCAAATCCAAGAAAGACTTTGTTCACAAAGTAGAGCCAAGTGTTGCCGACATCATGGCGAGTAGCATCGCTCTTGGGAATTTTTGTTTGTTTCTTTATCTGTTAAATAACACTTTATGAGTTGCACTTTTGACTGCTCATTGTAGTGAAAGCTAGGTGTCATGCTGTCTTCAGAATGTGGAGATTCTGATCTAGTATTCTTCACACTAAATGGAGAGGATCAGCCATGCAGTGTTGACACAAACCTTAAGGATTTCTTTTGAGATATAAGTAAATTAAAGTTGTGTTATCAATCAAATCTGAAGGCTTTTGCCTTTTGCATTAAACACAACAGCTCAATGTATATGCCATTGTGTTTTAGGATGAATCACTTGTGTTTAGCCTTATATTGATTGTAATCATAAATGTTTTGGTATCAGCACACACTATCATACATGCCTGAAATTATCATTGCAATTTAAAATTGCGATACACATACCTGCTTATCATACGAGGGTTCATCCATATAATGTTGTATTACAAATACTCTGTGTTATATTTATGCAGGAAGTGTGAGTACAAACAAAAACCCGAGGAAAAAAAACTTCCCATAATGACACATCAACCACTCTGCTATCATAGACATTCAATATCATGTGACCTGTCCTCTTGGGCCAATCAGAGAGGAGTGTCAATCAGTGCCAGGTTAACTCCAGGTGTATTTAATCTCGCTTCCCCTGGAGTGAATGGCCCTTTCCAAAAAGTCACAGTTTAGTATTGAGTTCGGACTTTTCAGTTGGGTGTTTCAGTAGACAGAGCTCTTGAGGTCATTCAAGGTGTATGTGTTGGGTCCATCTCTGTAGACTGAACATTTCAGTATGGATGCTCACTTCCTGGTATGGTTTGTAGTATGGTTTAGATGCAACCTTTCAGGAAATGAGTTGCATTTAAATACTGTGCCAAATTAAATGTATTAAAAAGTAACTTCACACGCGCTTCCAAATGAGGCTGGTATGGGTAATTATGGGTAATTGTTTACATGCAGTGTGAAGTTTTGCATTATTTACTGAGCCATCATGCACATGAAATTTGAGTTGGAGTGTAAATAACGTGACGGGCTAATGACAGCAGGTGGATAGGAGGGACTATCTACTTTCAGATTGTAGGCTCGTTCCTGCTCGAGTTCAATTTACCTGCCTGCACCCACTGCGCTGCTTCTGCAGTACAGGAGGAACTACACACGCTCGGACCGATTGAACTCACAACCATCTGAACATGTCACGTCACCCCCCCCCCCCCCAACACTGAAGACGGGATGCTCCGTAACGCTCTGTAATTACCTTTTTCTCTGATATCCAAAGTACTTAAGGGTAAAAAAAATCAAAACGTTTCTCATCTCAACTCCTCTAGACTGGAGTTGCTTCATTGACTTTAGTCTAATGCAATTTATTTTAATCCTTAGTAAAATAGCAAGAAACTGTTTTTTAATTTTATTTTGTAGGCTCCTTCCTGCATATTTAGTGAGATTATTTGTAAGGATTTTTAAAGAAAATGTACTTAAATCCAATGCCAAACCAAAAACTTGTTGAGGATATGAGGTGGACGGGCAAAGGAAAGGTTATAGGAAAAGAAAGGTTATAAGGAGAGAACATTGCTTCATATGCAGCAGGTTGACAGTCAGGCGGCTTGAGGTGTCTTGAGGATGGGTGAGTAGGAACAGGAACATGACACTCAGGCACTGCTGATCCCCTTCTGTCTTGAGCTTATCCTTAAACATTTCAACAAGCCTCTTGAATATTAACACTCTTCTACGCTTTAGTTCTGGTTAAAAAAAATCCCCCCAAAAAAAAAAATCATTTTGCACTCCTAAAACACTCTTCATGTGCAATTGCAACAAATGTGCTTTGTTATGTGTTTGAGGCTCTGTAATAGCAGAGAGTTCCTTAAATGTGCATTAGAAAATGAATAGACTAAGTACCTGATTAAATTTATAATGAAATGATTTAAAGGTTTTACACTTACAGCAGAGCAGCAAACAAGTGAATTAAGTGAAGTCTGTCTTTGAAGTAGGCGTGGATTACAACTTAATTTGTGCGTTCCTCTATGACAGCAAAACAATCATTACAATGGGAGGACTCTAGCTTCTGCGTAGAGCTACTTAAACACCCATGCTTTTGGGAGCCAATGAAATATGAATGTCAAAGTAAACAAAAAAAGAAGATCTTAGGGGTTTTGTAAGATACCAGTGATTTCTGACTCCCATTCATTGAGCCTCTTTTTTGTTGTCTTTAGTGTCTATTACAGTTCCACGCAGTCTTTTCCTCAACCCTCTCTGTCATGCTTGTTTAAATCTACATTACTTACCTCAACTGAAAGGAGGGATTTTTCAACCCATTCCTTTTAGGGGTTTTGTTTGGTAAATCTACTAAGTCTCAGTCTTCACTCTTTATTGTAGTGCAATAAAAATGTCCAAATGCTTTAATTGAATTTATCTTTCAACTGAAGTCATCTGATACAGAGTTGATATTCCTAATTGACAACACTCCTCTGTTCGGTACTCAAAAACAGGAAAAATTATGCCTTGAAATAAGTCACTATGTCAGTAGTACGCATTAGTGTGTTGTGAATTTATTCATGCTGAAGGTGTCTTAAACTCAGTTTTCAAATAGAAATAAAAAATCTGAACACAGGCTTAGGTTTGTTGATGAGTGGTGACATTTCACAACATAACAGAGAGAGAGGTTACAGCAAGTATAAAGTCTTGTTATAAGACAAGGTTCAATCATGTGGCAGCATCCAAAGAGGAAAAATGAAGCCAATTGCTGTGGCTCAGTTGGTAAGGTCAGTTGTTTCTGTGTATGTGTATGAATGGGATTGGTCACTTCTGATATTCACTTAACTTACCAACCTCTGCCATCAGACTAGAAAGCACTATTCAAGCTAAAGTCCATCAAACAGTAAACATTTGCAAGTAAAGGCGTTTTTGATGTGTAGTTGATATAAGTTCAACCCTTTCTTGTCTTGCTGCTAACTATACTCTACATATACTTTATTAAATGTACATTATGGTGTGGGTAAGCAAAAGAACAGAATCAACTTTTATTGTGTGTCTCTTATACTTCCTGTAGCGTAGGATGACACACACAAATCAAAAACAACGACAGTGATACAGGGATTTTTTGAAATATAACTCTATAGAAAAAATGGCGAATATGAAAAATACAACTTAAAAAAATAAGAATTACTAAGTATTATTTTTGACCCCAATTACTCTGCAAAAGCAAAATAAAAGATGAGATGCCCTTTGAGTACACAAACACAAATATGACTGAGCTCATTCACACTGAAAACCAATTTGCGGATACAAAGAGTGAAATGCACACATAAAACACAGCAGATCCACGTCTGTTAAACAATAGGAAGGCTTGGTCCTGTGACAATTTTTTTTATCTCCATCTGTCTGAGGTGTCACATGAAAATTCAAGAAATCCCCTCTAAAGCGATCCTCCTTTACACACAGGTCGTCGGTATTTGAATGATAATAGCCATCTGTCTCAAGACTACAACAAGTGACAAGTTAAAGATTACTCCCACCTTCAAGGGAAAAAAAAAACGGTGTCCTATAACAAGAACCTACATGAACTGAAGAACCTGCGTAAACCTAAAATGACCTTTTGCTCTTATTCATGGCCTGGTCAGGCTTTATAAGAGAAGTGGGCCTGATAGAAGAACTAAAGAGACCTGAAGACTGGACCTGACAGGATGACTATGACAACAGGTACTGCACTACAGTTCAAGACAGAAAGACAATGTTTTTTTTGTTTTGTTTTGGGGTTTTTTTGTAAAAATTGCAAAATCTGATTTCCGATTTAGTGGATCATTGATTCAGATTTTTATAAACATGAAAAGGTGAAATATCACTGCCAAGGCAAAGAAAAACTTTGGTTGTACTTGTAAACACTTGTTACCTTAGTGTGAATGTGTTTCCTTACAATTTGTTTTCAGTCATGCAGCGGGGGATGTGGGCTGTTTTGCTCTGGCCCTATCTGCTGACTTGCAGCCTCCCTCTAGACTGTAAGGAAGATCAAGGCAGCTTCTCCCGCTGCCCCTCCATCTCTCAAGAGAAACTTCTGGACCGGGTCATCCAGCACGCTGAGCTCATCTACAGGGTCTCAGAGGAGTCATGCTCTTTGTTTGTGAGTGACCATTTCATCTGCAATGTATATATGCACTTTTGTGCTGTGTAAGAACAAAAAAATGCTAAGTCCTCTCTCAAAGATTTCCTAGTTCTATCTATCTATCTATCTATCTAGTTGTGTCAATGCTCATACACCGTCTGAGGAGAAACAGAATCCCTTTTCACATTGAGCGGCACATGACAAATCGAAATACTGTATGTATTCAACTGAAAGGCTGGAAAGTCTATTAGCCACAAGGGCAATATTTGTATCTGATGAATTGCAAAAGGATGCAGTGACACTGATGAAAAGTGTTTGGCTGTAAGAAGTTGTATTATATTACATTTTATATATATATATTTTTTTGTTTTGTTTTTTGTTCAGGGTTAAAGACAACAACCCTAAAAGCAAAATTTACCATAGGTCTTGGTTAAGGACCAAAGATCTCTAAAGCTATGTCATTTTTTTTCATGAACAAATACAGTGTGCTATCTATCAACACTTGGAATGAGTTCTACAATGACGGCAAAAAATGACTTTTTTGTTGCTCTCTCCTAACACCGAAATCACTGACACTTTCCCTTAGATACTCCATGTTATTTGCTTTTGATTCCAACATGATCATCGCCTCACTGCCAGGCTTCAAAGTAATATTCCATCTTTCTTCCGAGGCAAAGATGTTTTATTGAAAAGGCAGGCCTACACTGGAGTAATACGAAAGTGATAATGATATTCTGCGGCAGCGATAGCACAGGTTTTGCAGCCTGTTGAATCCCCTTCCGTCTGGAGCTCTGGATCCAAAATGGTCTTTGAAATGCGCTGATGTAGGGCTTGTTACTGAGGAGACGCTGCATGGGGTCTCTAGATGAGAACATGCTGGGGAACAAAATGTGTTTCTGCCGTGTCTCCAATGTCCTAGATTGCTATTTTTCTTGTTTTGTGTCTGTGATTGTCATTGTTCTCTTCTAATTCTGTATCCAAGAATATTGAAAGTTATCAAATAGGTTGGAAAAAGTCATAAAAATGTTTCTTAATGTTTTCCAAGACGCTATTTCTAAGGGTTAGAATTGAGCCATCAGTTGTATTTTATGAACCAACACAAGTTAAGATTCTGTAATGCTCTGAGAAGTATTTGTGCAAATGCTAGTACTCCTTGGATGGTGTGTGTATGTACTGTATGTTCACATGTATTATTTCACTCCCTCATGTTTGTATGGATTGTAGGAGGAGATGTTTGTCCCATTCCCACTGCAACTCCAGAGGAACCAAGCTGGCTATGCATGCATCACTAAAACTTTACCCATCCCCAGCTCCAAAAGTGAAATCCAACAGATATCTGTGAGTACTTTCTTTATTTACTTTGTCAGGGATTTCATGGTGGTTTACAATGAGTTGGAATGTGTACAATGCATCTGTCCCTGTGTAGCTGTTGTTGGTATTAATGTACACAGATTCATGTTTGTGTGATTGGTCATCTGCAAATACAGTAAGTTGAGTTGTTTTTTTGGGTCGTGTTCATTTGAATGTGAATTTGTGCAGGGATAACATGAGATACATTGAAGGCTCTTGCAAGAGAGTGTTGTAGTACCGTGACCAAGACAAAGGCAGGATGAGACAGAGACTAGACCAAGATCATACATATCAAGCAAAAATCATCATTTTGTATGCAGGGGACATGTCCCTCATTTAGCCGTGAAAACGGGAAGGTTTCATCTGTAACCAAGGTGAAAAAATCAAACTAAAAATAAATTTAAGTAATGTAGGGTTTTAGAAAGGGGTGTTTTTTTTTTATATTCAAGTAATGACATGATTGAAAACAGCCAATCAGTATCAGTCTTAACAAGTCTTTAATATATCAAGACTGGAGTCTGAAACTGAAACAAAATCGAGTATTGATGCTTTTACTTCAGAGATGAGACTGAGACCTGAGAAAGTGGTCTCAAGACAAAGACTAAGTTAGTACTACACCAACTCAACCCCAACCCTTAATGTGATTGCCCCATGTTAGCTGCTGCATGACAGGTTTGTTTGCAAAATGCCATGAATTCAGTCACAGTTTCAGTTGTAAAGGTAATAATAACTTATGCAGGCTGTGTAATGCCAAAGCAAAATGTATGGACTTTGTATCTAATATTAAAAGTGCTGGTTGAAAGTTGTCTCATTATATTAATGTGATCTTTGAAAATGCATATACTGCAAGGCTCTTCTTTCCCTTCATAATTTATCCTCTGCCCTTTCTGCTGAAATGTTGCCTGCTCTGCGGTTTAATGGCCATTTGTATGGTGGTCATTTGCAAGTTTCTCCGCTTAGGGGATTTTAAGCAGGCTCAGCTGCCTCACCCAAGACATTTTATCCCACTTTGGTTGCTGTATGTTTTGTAGCTGATGAGCCGCCTTGATCAAAAGCCATGCTGCTATTACGCTTTTCAGCCTGAACTTCAGTCGGTCCTACTCTTTGATTGCTTCTGTTCAGTACTTTCTTGCGGAAGTTCTATTGGGAAATGGCTGCTACTGAGAACAGATCTGAATGTTACCATTAAGACACAGAGTAAAGTCACAGCTTCTGTATCTGTGTCATGTTCTTTTCTCATGTTTTGTTGCGTTAGTGTCCGATTTTTCAATTGTATAGTCTTACAGGATAACTTTGTCATTCTGCATGTGCAGTTTATTTGCTTTAATTCACTTATTACTCTGCTTTATCATCTGATTGCACGTCTGCCCTGCAGGATAAGTGGTTGCTCCACTCTGTGCTGATGCTGGTCCAGTCCTGGATCGAGCCTTTGGTCTACCTCCAGGCCACACTGGATCGCTATGACGGTGCTCCCGACATGCTGCTTAACAAAACCAAATGGGTGTCTGAGAAACTGATCAGTCTGGAGCAAGGGGTGGTGGTCCTCATAAAGAAGGTACAGTATGTCAAATCAGATCTCTCTATTACTGTTCAACAACTTTGCTTAATGATCGTGTCATATTTCCAAATGTTTCTGTACAGATGTTAAATGAGGGAATGACGACCACTGCCTACAGTGAACAAGGCCTCCTCCAATATGACGGGCAGCCCGAGATGCTGGAGTCCATTATGAGAGACTACACATTACTCAGTTGCTTCAAGAAAGACGCACATAAGATGGAAATTTTGCTCAAGCTTCTCAAGTGTCGACAAACCGACACATACAACTGTGCATAGAACACAAAGTGCATTCTTTAAATAAAACAGTGTTTAGCCTTCAATTAATTCCTGAGGTTGGTAGCCATCCACTTATAGATATGACCATGCCTCAGGTGATTCAGCCTCGCTTGCGACGCAGCACATTCTTTATTGATTGTTTTGGAACACCTTCACACAAAACTAAGTAGGTGTAATGCTGTGCCCTTTCTTCAACATGCTGCATTTTAACTTCCCCCGCTCAGTTGTTATTTTAACCTGGCAAAGGCAGCAGAGGGCAAACTCCCAAAAGATTATTTGCGTGTCGAGCTGTCAAAAAAATCTGCATATCCTGCCATTGATTTCCATATCCTTTGTTCTTAGCTGGAGTTTGTATTCCTCCCTGGCTCTTGCAGTGTTTTGATTATTCCCACGGCCCCTAGAGTATTCAGTGAGACTCCCTCTTTAAATGGAGTTGGTTTCACTTCTGCATTAGTGAAATGAAACACTTTCACCAGAGATGGGAGTCAAACAGAGAGCAATCGCTCCTTAAAAAAGACACATTTTGATTGGTTGAAGAGAGAGACAGAGAGGAAGAACAAATAACTGCTAAAAAGAGAAATCTGGAGGTTTTGGTTCGACACTAGTTTGGAATTGTTGGGTGCTCACGTAAAACTCATTTTTTGCCTTAATGTATAGCAATAAAAAAGCTTTATTATTTAATTTTAATGATCAGCAGACAAAGAAGACATTGTTATCTAATAGCTGATATGAATTTGTAATGCAAGATGCAACTTATTTTTGTACTCTCATCTGTAAATGGAAGAGTCCAGTGTAATGTGAAAACCTTTTCTAGGCACCTGCTGTTGACTTACTGCACTAATAAAGCAAGCTGTAAAAAAGAAAACATTGGTCATGGTATTTTAACTAACAATCTTGTGTTTTGTTAGTTGGTGAATGTTATCTTTATTCCACTTGTAAAGCTTGTTCCTAGTTCTCAACTCTGCCCTTTGCCACCCCAAACACAAGAGGGCAGAAGTACTCTTTCAAATAAGTTTCCATAATCACAAGTGTCTAGTCGAAATGCCATTCAGTTGAGGTCAATGCAACCTGTTTGCTGGTTCAGCAAGGAAGACATCAAGAGGAAATTTTGCTTTCTGTCTGGGGAGGCGGGAGGCAAGTAAAAGTAAAAGACATAAAAAAAAAACATAATTATGTATTAAATCTAAATATACTGTCTAAATTAATCCTGGAAGGGGACTTTACATTTTACATTGTTGTTGAACATGCTTCACACACAGGCTGAAATACACATACATGCACAAACAGGATCATGTACTAATGGAGAGATGTCAGAGTGAGGGGGCAGCCCTCATCGAGCGTTCTTGAACTGGAGGAGGGAGTTTGGTGCCTTGCAAAAGGGCACCATGGCAGTGCTCAGGAAGTGAAGTGGCACCTCTCCAGCTACAAGACCAATTTCAAGTCGGTCCGCACCATGACTTGAACCCTCCTGTTCCCAACCCAAGTCCCAGCACACTGAACTAATGTAGAAATACTAATTTTCAAAATGTTGAAATGTGGGTGTAAATACAAAAAAACCCCTGAAATTAGATGTTTATTATAAACAAAAAAAGTACCACATCCCTTTTGATCCATGAGAACCCAGCAGCCAAAATAAAGCACCTGCAGTCGTTAGCCCATTTATATTTAATAGGGTTGAAATCGGCAGCCTGCATTGCTTGTTCCTGTTTACATCTCACACCGCCACATGAAACAAGGTCGAAAAATAACAAGCAGTCGCCAAAAGCATTTTTATTCCTTTCTTTTTCACTGATCTCAGGTTTCTTCTTGACTTTTTGTCCGCTCTCTAGTATCCTGGTACATCCTCTGCTCTTCAATCCTCACTCGGCATATCAGAATATGTAAATCAGCCTTGCGGTTGCCAGTGAGTCGGGTGTCAGCATAGAGAGGTGGTGTCGTGTGGCGTGGGTGGATGTTAAGGCAGGATGTGGTAGGGGGGCCTAGTGTCAGCAATGTCAGGTTCAGCTTCCTGTCTCCTAATCATTTCAGTATGGGGGCTTGGACGAGATTGGGTAGCCTCTGCAGGGCTGCAGCTACACAGCCTCAGCTTGTCGTGCAACCCTCACCCTACCCTCGTTTGGTTCCTGACAACACACACAAGTAATCATAGGCGAGGTAAAGCCCCTGTGCCCCCACCCACTTCTCAAGCTTTGAGGCCATAAATATTAGAGATTGGCTATAAGTACTGGGAGTAAGGAGGGGATCAGAGCAGGGAGAGGAAGATGTTAGGGAGTGGAAGGGGAAAGAAGGACACGGGGATGATGGGAGGGGTGTGGGTCCTGGGTGATTTCACAGTCTAACTATTATAACCCGAGGAAAGGAAATGTAGACTGCTGGGATGCATAAGTGGAGCAGAGGAGGCAGACAGAAATGGAGAGGGAAAGGGAAGGAGACCTGGCAGAAGGAGGCAAGGAGAGGTAAAAAGGACAGTTGCTCTATTATATCTTTTTCAAAGGTGATGAATGTGTTGATCAAATACAAAGGGGAATTTCAAGGGATGCAACCAAAACTACTAGGCAAGAGTCTGAGCACAGCTCTGAGCAGTTGAAACATACATAGAAGTATGTTGGATCAAGAGAGAAGAGGGATGGCTTGAAGGCAGGTACACAGCTGGAGGAGTTAGGATGAGAGGAGGTGCTGGCTTCATATGAAACTGAGACTCAAAGTATGAAGTCCTTGAGCCTCCACTGACTCGGCTGGCTCTCTCTTTTGTTTTGCTCTCATTTGTGGCTCAAAAATGACAACTTGGAAAGACCTGAAACAGTCTCAAAGTCCCTGTATGATCTCCCACACTGAAAAACATGTAGCAGCGGGCCGGCGCCTCTCTTTCCTTTCATTTTCTGTGCTTTAATAGCATATTCAGGCGGAAGCAGAAATCTGTCACTGAAAACGTTTATACATTAACTTATGCTGAAGCAGAGAAATGGAATGGAGTTCCGAGTGGAAGGACGACTTTGCTTTGCAACCTCTAAAAATGCAGTCCCCTGCGTTTTGATCATACCACTGCAAACAACAATTTTTTTTAGATCATCAACGAATGGCAGAAGGTCTCAAATAGAGCAAGTCAACCAATCCGAAGCACAGCACGCCCGGGGCTTCATCGCGCACAGCTGTCAGTATGTGCAAATAACAGTGCAGTGTTAATCTTTAAGTAGAGCACGCCTGTTGGACTGGTGACACTTCTAAACCTCTGGCTGTCCAACCTTACCTCACCCTTTGCCTCTCCTCAGCTCCCCAGGCAAGGCATCTCTGCAAGGCTGTTGGAGACATGAGACGGGGGTCGACAGGTCACGGAGATGAAGGCCATACTAACTGTTCCATTAAGTTAAGAGATGTCATGTTGTAAAAAAAAGCGAGTTTAGATTTCCCTGACAGACTGGTAGTGTGTGGGCCAAACAAAAGGCAAATTGTACTATGTATGTATTTTAAATAATATGAACAACTATATTGTTTGTTAAATTATTTATTCAATAAATAATAATATCCCCTTAAAATTTACAATTAAATTAATTAATTTAAGTTATTTTTTTCTCAAAACATTGCAGCTTCAATTTAAATGTACATACAGTAGACTCAGGGTTGTTGCCTACATGGTTGTGAATGCACAAAAATCAACAATTCTCAATTTCAGCTATTATTAATAAAGGAATATACTGGGAAAACAAGCTCAACGGGGTGTCTCTCAGTTCCCACCAGGGAATTAGGTAATTACCTCAGAAACTGTGGGGGGAGGGCTGATGTTATGTGAACTCAGCAGGGAGGCAGCCATCAATCATACTCCACTGAAGCCCTTTGCTGTAGAAGGGAATCAGGGATCAGGATTGTCCAAAGAAGCATTCCAAAACTGTGATGCCATGAAGGAAAACATCGAGTTGTAAATTACAGCTCCAGACAAGGAGCTAAAAATATGCGCTTTTAAACTTGGCGTGGCCACAGCTCCAGCTTCTGTACCCTGGCTCACAGATTCTTCCTTAATGTTCTAAAAGTACAAAGTTAAACTTGTTATTGAATTGAAAAGAGAAAAAGTTTAGTCATTTCGATCAATTTAAATAGTTATGGATAACATTATCTTTTTTTTGCTGGATTATATATATATATTTTTTTTGCCTAAATGGATAGTTCAGTGACATTAAACCAAAAAGTAACATGGAAAAGATAAAATCATGTTTAAAGGCTTGGACAAACAAAAGGTTTTTCTTTGAAAAGCTCTCTTTCCTTTATCGGCGCACCTTGTCATCTGTTTGGATTTTATGGACTATAAGAGTTACCCGTGACCGATCAGATGGCAAGGCAAAGCTGTTTGTCAGGAGGCTTACGGCCCGCTCATCTCCTTATCACCAGCTGTTTGCCTGTTTCTAGAAAGTTAGGTTGAGAAAATATTTTTAATATGAATACTGCCACCTTTCAATAAATGGTTGCTGACATTATGTTTTATACAGTCTGAGGTCATAGCTCAGCTTTTGTGGATAAGTATTCAAGATTTTTCATCTTTAAAGGGTAGTCAGCTTTACTCTACTCATCATATAGAGTGCCTCAAGAATGAGTACTAAAACCCAGAAGTGAGTTAGCATTTTAGTGCCATGGGTTCTAAACTCTAAAAGTCAATGCAATTGTGATTGGGTTTATGGTTAGATGCCTGAAATAAGATATTTGGTTAACACAAGCTTATGAGATGGTGGCGTTTTGTTAGACGAGATAAACTATGTTGCCTGAGACCCCCACTTTTAATATTTTAAAGTTTGTTTGTGTAGTTAAAACAGTGGTTGCTAAGAAGTGGCTAAATGAGTGTAAGTGTGTAATGTATGTTGCTGCAACAATCCCAAATCCAATGCAAAAATCCCATAAGCAAATTTATCGTTAGAAACCATGGCGAAGCATACTTACGAGTTGGCCAACAAAAATCATCACTTCTCTGGTCTATTCTCCTTCTTAGGTATCTTTTTGAAACAAAAAAGAAAAGACTATGATCTGGCCTGATCTAAAAAAAAAAGGCAGATTGTTTTAACATTCTTGTTCAAACAAGGCACCTTGAAGCTGACACTCACTTCCAACCAAACCAACTTCACAATGATAATCAGAAACAAAGAAGAATATCTTACATGACTTTATCTGAACCAGCGGCTATGTAATAAAACCTTTCACGTTAGAAAAGAAAAACTAAGAAGGCAGACAGATGCCAAAAGAAGCTGAGCTTAAATCAATGCAATTTCCTCCCTTCATGTCACTCGCCAGAAGAAATGTTTTGAGTTTTCCACCTCTCTCGCAAGTTTGTGAAATTTTTCTTTTACCTTTGAGATGTACTGTAAATCACAATGCTCATGGAGGGACTGAAGTACTAAGAGAATGGGACGGTTGTGCAAATCGCATATATTTGACTTTCTGCCAGTACGGGTCTGCTTATGTTTTTCTAAGATCAAGACTCTGGCCTGAAAATCTAATGCAGTTCCTTCACTTCAGGAAGCACTTTCATAACTTCAAATATAATAATTTCCTTTTTGGAAAGACGCCGGGGATTATCCATGAGTATTTGGCTTTCATTTCTCTTTTTTTTCTTGTGCTGAAAGAAAAGAATTGAAGGGAAAAAAGGGCAGCTCACAGATATTAAATGGTTGGACCTCTGGCCTTTGATCCTAAATAGGTTTTGATAGGTGTGGTGAATTTTGTTTCGGCTCAGAGATTATGATTTACCGCCTCTCTGGTTTGGCTCCAGGAAAGCAACACTCACATCCTCTGCCTATTTTCCTGTTTGTTTGCCTCCTCTTGATGGCAGCAGTACTGTATGTTACAGAAGGAATGCTTCTATTCTTCCATAAATGGTGGTATGAAAAACTGAGGTTGGAACAAATATTTGAAATGATTGCACTGTAAAAAAGTCGTGTTGTATGCTGAAGCCTTCCAATAAGAATGATTTTGCTCTGCATGAATGAAAATGAAATACAAATTTAGTGAACTTATTTTTTTTTTAATTTTAATAGGAACAAATTTTACCACTTTAAAATCATTTTATCATGTAAAATTCAGTGAAATGTAAATTGTAAGAAAGCCTGAACACTGACTTTTTTGAAGTACACCGTTATTTATTTTAAACAATAGTGTAAAAAGTGTATTTAAGATGATATAACATTTTGTTTAGTGGAAGCATTTCAACAAATGCATTCTTCAATCACTCAAAGCAGAAGCTGTATTAACGCTGCATTCATATGCTCCTCAGTTGGTCCCAGTTCAGTGTTTTCACGTGATTTATGTTCGGAAATGTTACAACAACAGCAACAAACATGCTGGATGTCAAAAAGAAGATGTGTAAATGTCTCTGTTACAACAAACTAAAGATACAGGTAGACGTCAAAACAAGCTTCTTCCACAAAGAAAACAAAATAGACACAAATCTATTCTTCACTAAAAGTCAACGCTAAAAGGGCAACATGCAACAAGAACAGTCAGGCCTCACACAAACACAGCCAAATGAGCACCTGCTGCCTCCTCTTCTGCTCTTTATACCTCAGCCTCTGATTGCTTAATTGGCTCCAGGTGTGGCTGGTGACGCTGAGGCTGACAAGCAACACATGTGGGAGCACACAGGAGAGAGCGAGGGAGCACAAACACACACAACACTAAGGCACACGCGGGGTAGTCTTCTATCAACCGGATAAATGTGAGTTTGATCCTGAGCACCTGCAGCCACATGGTCAATGTGTCCTTAGGGAAGATACTTAACCCAAAGCATATATGCTTGTGTATGAATTAGATGAGATAATGCTGATGGACACTTCAGCCTCTGCCATCAGTGTGTGAATGGGTAGGTGTGAACTACGGTAAAAAAAAAAGCTTTCAGTAGTCAGAAAACTAGAAAAGCGCTATAGAAGCTCAAGACCATTTCCCATGAATTCAGGATATTAACAAGTATGTAGCAACTGATATGATTGATAGTTCATTTTAAGCTAAGTATTTTAAATATGATGTGATGTTTCTTTTTTTTTTGTACCTTCTTTTTAAAATTCAAACTTTGAATTTTCTGTACGTATAAATATGTGGATGAAGCACATGTTGGTAAAACAAAATCTGCTCTAACTATTAACTTTGTCAGACCTTGACAGAAAAAAGTTTTTACCTCTAATTTACAATGATGCTGATATTTCATTGTGAAGATTCTTTTGATTTAACACTATATGAAACCATGAAAAATACAATTAAAAATATATTGTTGCATTATAGCTAACAGGGGGAATCATCTCAATTCTACTTGAATGCACTGTTTTAGAGCTGTAATCACTCAAGAGACTGAAAGTAGAATGATGAATAAAAGGCCTCCCATGAATATAAAAAATAACATTACCATTCCTCTAGCATACTTCTCTAATAATCTAGATTTCCCTGTTTAATGGAGATGGGAACTAGTTTGGCAGTTTGTCAATTTTTAAAGCATATTTGACATTGACTTGAATCAAGCAGTATAAATAACTTTGACCCATACACTCTTGATTGCAACACCACCAGTGATGTTTAAATGACTGTTTACTTGCTGTGGTTACCAGACTTGTGGTTTATCCCATGCCCTCTGCAGCTGACCAACTGTTAATGTAGTCCTGAACCGCTTCTAACAGCTACCTCCCTGTGGTATCTGACTAAGGTCTTGTCTACTATTTTTGAAAACAGAGGTTTTTCTTACATGTTTTGGCCTTTCGTACACATGTGTCGTTTTAGATCACAGAAAACACACCTTTTGGAATACTCCATCCAAAGTATAGACTTTAAAAAACTCCATTTAATGTGTTGATGTGTAGACAGGGAAAACAGATTTTGAGGCTTGTAACGGCACGCTGTGTGCAATTTCTCCTCCATTTGGCATGACTGTCACTGTTGTTTACATACATGAGATTAGTGTGAAAGCAGATGTAGCTATCTTGTTCTGGTCTAAACAATTCTGACTGGACTTTTTACATGCTTACACATACATTTACCGTGACTCTCTCACTATGTTGACAAGCAGAGTCAATCAATAGATCATTATTTTTATAGCGCCAATTCATAACAAGTGCCATCTTTAGACACTTAAATTCGCAGGGGGATTACAGTCTGATGGTGGACACTGGACGTCGGATGGTGGCTGAGGAGCGACACAATTCAATGGCATGGTCATGATAGCTGTTGAAGTGCGTTTTGCGTTTTCATGACGACGAAAATGCTTTTGAAAAAAAAAAAAGATACTATATTTTGATTCTGAAATAGAGACAATACCTCATGGAAGCAGTGCTGAAGCAAAAGATTAACAAGTGCTACTGGTGAGTGACATTGGGCCTCATTCATTCATTTACATTCACTTACTCACATTAATTTTGTAAAAAAATGTTCTTACTCTGTGCATAAAATAAGTGCATACGCAAAATCACTGTCAGATTCATGACAAGTGCGTACCAGCCAATTTCGTCTCACCACCATGTGTATGTTAATGAATCACAATCTTCAGTCATTCATTGCACTCTACCAACATGTTGTGATGATCCGAGGTGCCCTTGAGCAAGGCACTGAACCCCATCGAGGTGCAGATAAATAAAGCAAATAAAGTATGTAAAACAATGATAAAATAGTAATACAAATTCAAGCATGCAAAGTATTTCAGCTTTATTTGTTCTTAGACAGATATGATGTGAGTTTCTCATACAAGAGCACATGCAAGGGGATATAATAAAGTCACAAGATTTGGAAGTTTGCATGTGGCGAGGTTTATTCATGCTTATTTTTTAAGGCTTCAGCATGAGGAAAAAGTTTGTGGGAATATTCACAACTTAATGGATTCTACAAGTTGAGACAGCATATATAGTAAATCTGATTGAGTTGTAAAAGGAGTGTGGTTTGTCTGGAAAGTGAGGTATAGAGAGAACATAGAGCGAGGCTGTGGTAAGATGTGACACTAAAAGTGTTTGTGTGCACATGTGGACATGATGTGAAAGAGGTACACCACAGTGTGTTTGTGTACATGCGCCTGATTAACGTCTGACTGTAAATCAGACTGGGAGCGGAACTGGTGATGGCAGTTTGTGTAGCCACACTGCACATCGACACTCAGCAGCTGCTATTCACAGTAACGGACACAGACACGCAAAGGTACAAGTTCCAACTATGTTTAAACAATCTCTATGGTAACTCAGTATTACTGAGTGCACATGGTAGTTAATTTTCTCTTACAGCAGCAGAAGAGAGAAGTAAGAATAATTGACGTGTTCAATGTTCATAGATGGAAATGGCAACATTTACAAAGCAGCATTTTCTCCACGATTTGATGATGCCTCAGTCCACAATAAAACATCCCAGACACATGATAGTTCTATAAGCACGTGCAAAAAAAGTTAAGCATCGCAGGGCTGGTGGTGGTTGGTGCGCTTGTCCCATGTGCTGAGGCCGTGGTCGTCTTGGCCCGGGTTCGAATCGAGCCTTGTGGCTCCTATGTCGTTCCCCTCTCTCTCTGTCCCCAGTTTCTAGTTCTGTCCTATCTCCAAAAAAAAGGTATAAACAATATGCATTGAATGTAACTCAATAGATTCACGTGTGTGTTACTGAATAAAATCATCGTATTTACGGCTTTTATGACATGTCATACACTAAATGTGAAAAGTAGTTTTATCAAATGAGGAAAAGTAGTTACAATAAAAAAATTCTAACTATACCGTGGAGCAAAGATTGAAGAATTTTCTTTCTGCTGTAGACTTTTTTTTTTTTTTTTTTTATTACTGCAGGTATAGGGTACAATGGAATCTAGGGAAATAAATGTTGCTTTTTAGACGTGTCCTGCTAGTTTTATATCTACTTCTGACAGTGCAGGGCTTTGAAAGTCCCATACTCATTCTTTTCTCCTCCCTTTTTTCATTTTCATCCCAATTGCTTCCCCTCCCTGTCCTATTGTTCCAGCGACGTGGCATGAACACAGCTTCCTGGATTCCCACTCAGCGAGGCGAAGGACAGCACTCCAACTCTCTGCCAAGACACCTTATCAGCGGCTGGCAGCCTGCAGACAGGATGGGGGGCTGGGGGTGAGGTGGGGCATGTGTATGGGGGAGGGCTGTGGAAAGGGTAAAGGCTACAGGATTGGATGGGGAAAACACAAGCAAGGGCTTGATGGATCATGTAAAGGTAGATAACTTTTGAAGTGTTCTGATACTAAATAAATGTTCAGGTTGGTTTATTGCCCTCTTTTTCAGCATTTGTTAGACTTAATCTGACAGTCAAGTACTGTACTCATGGTCATCCATGTCCCTGGTGTTAACACATTCAACCAACCTTTAAAAAGTAGCATACTGTTTCGAAAGATGAAAAGAATGAAGAAAGCCCGAAAATACAGTTTATGTTGTTGGCTGCAGTTCTTGGAAAGATGAATACAAGTTTAACACTCTTGAGCGACTTATACTGACAAATAGAAAAGAGGATTTGATGGGAGATCGTGTGAGGGTACGTGGCCAAGTGGTCGCTATTTGACTCTACTGCAAGTTCTTGACTCTATAAAAGTCCTTGGGATTATAAATTGTTTCCATTTTCTTTGACACAAACAGTGAGTGAAAATCTTACATTCTCTGTCAGCAGTGTTAGGCAGATAAACTGTAAGCTCATCACTTATTGGTATTATTTTTGTTTGGCCATTTTTAAGGCCACACAGTTGCCAACTGGTGGCTCTTAAAGAGGCAAATGTCTACTTAGGCGTCAAAGTAAAATAACAAGGTCTTGTTTGGCAAAAGGATGATTCACTGGTTTCCTCTGTCTAAAACTAAAAATACTGATTTATTTGATTTTTCAATTCTCTGTTGATGTCTTTTGGTTTGTTTTGGCAGTGTAGCATAACTTGATATTAAATTGATTTTAAGGTGTGAAGACTGAAAGTTCACCGTTTTGCTCCAGCTCAAACTTCATATTGATCAGGTGTGTGTGTGTGTGTGCATCTTCGTTTTAGTATATTTACCTGAAGAGAGATCTCTTCAGAGTCCTCCAAAAAGTCTACAGAAAGGATTTCTGTAGAGTTTTTTTTTAGAAAGCATACAGACAGCTGCCAAAAAGGTCTGGCTTAAAGATCACATATTATGTAGAATACACGTTGGCATGTTTTTCCGTCCTATTGACTGTCCCCCCAATCATAAGAAAAATCTATCCTCTACATCTGTTGACTCATTCTCCACTTTTCAGAAAAAATGTGCTGAGACAGGCCGTCTGGAGATTTTCCTTTTGTGACATCACAAAGGGCAGTAACCCCTCCCCCAGGGGACATCCCCACAGCTGGTGTTTGTTCTGTCTTCTCAACATTAACAATAGGATATGGTTAGGAAAACCCAAGCCACTCGAGCCCTTTGGGGCCTGGTTGAACACATCTCACCTGCAGAAGTCATACACCACTATCAATAATAACGCACCGACTATGCAACACGAGGGAAACACTATGAACTGGCAACATGAGGAAATAGACACTGGGATTAAATACACAGACAATCAGGGAGCAACGAGACACAGGGCAGGAAGGAGAAGGGAATCTGAGGGTGTATTCACACCAGAGAAGTTCTTTAGTCCGCTTTCTTTGGTTCGGACCAAAGATTTGTTTTCACACTGCACTTTTCGCAAGAGGCCCAGAATTCATAAACAAAACCATGCGTACAAAGATCCTTCAATCATTGGATAAAAAGGTTTAGGGCGGGGTAAAGCGGTAATCGCAAGATGAAATTAAACAATCATGGAGAACTTGCGTACTGCACTCGCTGTCCTGGTATTGAACATTTTAGCAACAATTTCATCCATTTAGTACAGGTACGAAAATATTTAATTGTGTAAAAAATGTAGATCTATGTGTGGGCAATCAACTGTTGTTATGATGAATGTGGCCGAGGTTATAAATGAAGTATGTGGCGCAGGGGAAAGGAGGAGGATCAGACTGCCGTGGGGGAAAAGTGCCAGGAAAACTCTGCTGCAGCTGCTGTTCTGTTCATAGTCAGTGTGATTTAAAAGTATTGGATAATAAAAGAACAGAGCGATGAAACACTAGTGAAAGTGTCTGAAAGATAGACTAAAGATTACCTCCTCGTCTTATATCAAAGAAGTAGGCAATAGAAACAAACAAGAACACTGTGCTGCTAACCAAACAAGGATTTCCCTTAATGCGCGAGGCAACGGGAGCCTGTTATGTCCAAAAAGCCGTACGATTTTTAGAACTGGGTTGAACTGAGGTCTAGTTGTGTTCACACCTCAAACGAACTGTACTATGCTTACAGAGACAAGGGTAAGAATGACGCAACATGATCAAGGAAAATGAATAATAACCACAAAACATGTTGACCCTTGTCAGACAGAAACAGCCTCTTCTGAGTGGGGCTAAAATAAAGGGGTTTACAGGCATGCTAAAATAGGGGAGAGTGTATTTACAACAACAAACTTTGTAAATCATGTTGTTTGGAGCTCTGAGACTAAACGTGTTGAAAGGGGGGAAATATGTGCAATATGTTATCACATATTGGAGATTAAGTGACCTTGTTAAAGAAAAGAAACATAGAGAAAAAAAGTTAAACAACTGATAATCCTCTCTGAATTACCAATGTTGGTCTTCCTTTAAACATTTCCCTAATTTATTTTCTGTAGAGCCCTCTCTCAGATTATTTCTAAACTAGCATTCTAAACCTATTGTAGTGTAACAGGAAGTGGGTCCACACCTGTGCCAGCCCTAACTACAAGCTTCCTGTCTCCAAGAATCTGCCTGGTTGATGATTCCACAAAATATGAAGCATCTGTTCCAGGGTACATCAACTTTGTAAAATGTAAAATACTGTCAAAGTAAAACAAACAAAACAAAAAAAATGCAAATATTTACTTTGTTCAGGGTGGTACTCCTCTTGCAATAAACATGGATACATAAATACCTGCACCAGCTTGACTGCACCATAAGCACATTATTGTAGGTAAATTATTTTATGTTGGACAATATATTGCACGGTATGGTCTCTATTTTAAGACACCGATTCATTACTCCAGCCAATCGTACACTAATTAACTTTCTTTTGCAGGAGTGAATGTACCCCATCTCAGAAAAAATATATTTCATCTTTTCACAGTGAGATATAGTTCAGTCTCTTCGTGTATCTGCTTTCACATGTGTTCAACTCGGAGAGTAAAAGAACAGAGTGTGTGAGAAGAGAAATAGAAAAGACTTTAGAATCATTAAACAGCAGATTGCTATGGTTGAGCTCTTAGCCCTAAAATCCTGCAGGTTTCGCACCATCTGGTGCTCTAATGCGCCGCAGCATCCCTCAACACGCAGTGTGAATCCCAGGAAATGACAACTACCAACCACAGCTATGTGCAGCAGACATTATTAGAGACATGTAGTGATTAGTTATGTTCACTAGATGTCAGTCAAGTCCCTTCTATGTATTTGCTCTTCTGAAGTAAAACTATACTTGAAAGATGAAGAGGGGAAAAAAAAGAATTGAATTCATGTCATTGGGGCATTTGGAGGAGACTAAACCTCAATCAGCCTTTGATGTTTTAATGCAGATGGTGAGATGCACCGGGAGGCATGATACTGCCACATGGCTGTTCAATCACTTTAGCATATGCTTCTCTCATTCCATCTCTCTGACAAGTCATCCTCTGTCTCAGCATTATCAAAGTTTTTCAGAGATTTTTTTTTTGTTTTTTGTCTAGTTTTGGGGGGGGGGGGTTGGACATAGTTGCATCAGGTTCCTGAACAATGTTTTGTGAACTTTACGTAAAGTAGAACGCTTCCTGTGGGAGAAGGAGAGACCTCAGGGATTAGAAAAAAACATGAACATTTTAAAAATCCAGTTTGTTTCACGGTACCCGTCAGTGTTTTGGATTGTGTGTAAATGTAGATGAGTTTAAAGACATTACTAACTTTGACTAATGCACATCTTACTGATGGTTAAAAAGCTCCTGTGTGTTTTATGTTGATTGCGGCCATAGCAGAACATCTAATCTCTTTGCTGATCTTGTCTTCTTCATGTGGATTTAGAATTGTTTAATATGCATCTCGTACTGCTTTTTGGCAGTAAAGCTGTAAATAATGCTGCCTTATCCTATAAGATGTGAAAGATCCGATTTTGGGGATGATAGAGGGGTTCATTTTGAATATTCGACTTTTTTTGCTTTCACTACATCCTTCCCTCCTTCCTTCCTTTCCTCTTTCCTTCCTCCCTTCCTTCCTGTCTTCCACACTCTGAGTTACCCCTTCCACTGTTTCCCTCAGTGGGACCTCGTGCAGACTCTACCCAAACACTTCTCTCTTGTTTAGGGCTGGGCGAGCTCTCCGTCTGACCACTCCTTGGACCTAATCGCCACAGAGTTCTTTCCAAATTGCAATTACTGATAAACAGTTGGCTGATGGGGACAAGTGATTGTGCAGGCCATGGCAGGCAGTATCTGGCATCAGCCTAATTGTCACAAACAATTTGCCTCATTGCTTTACCCATGGCTACCAGGGAGTGATTGAGCTCAGCACACTTGAGGGGCAAACCATTTATGAGCCTGCTCATTTGGGACCACTTTGAAGTGTTCTCCAGCATAGCTCAAGAAGATCTCCCTCTCCTCGTCAGGCTGGGGGTTGTCTTTAAACAGTCTCTAGAGATAAACAGCTACAATTTTAGAGTTATTTTCATTTCTCATCACAGAAAAAAAAACTATTCAGGAAGTATGACTCACTTATATGTTGTTTGACGTCTGATTTTGAGGGTGCTTTGAAAAAAAAAAATCAGTTCATACATTTACAATTTACTATAAATGTGTATTTTACTACATCCAAACCAGACCTTGAAAACACATGGATTCATATTTCTAGGATAGGGGGCAAGTGGGACACAGGTGCTGACCCAGGGGTTTCCACACAAATGACAAGCTGTGGATTGCAGAGGAGAGAGGAAACACAAAAGTATAGAGCCAAAACACCCTTCTAACCTAAATAATTCCCCCAAAAATTATTCACAAAACCACTGCTGACTCAAAACTAAATTGCACAGGAGGCAACATTCACACAAAGGACCCAAATTCCCAGAAACTTAATTATTTGTGTTTATAAACAGGCAATAAGTGACACCACAGGGAGAAGTTCTCATTGCCTCTGAAGGTGAGATAATGAGTCAGCCCAGAGCGCTGAAGTCCAACAGTACATATAAGCTCCCCACACCTGGTCTTAATCAAGGCCAATCAGCTACAAACGCACCTGACTCTGCACCAGCCTGGGTGAGAAGCGAGTGAGTGTGCCCTCACACCTTCAACGTTTGATTGATTTCACATCAATGAGCAGCCCATTGAACCTGCAGCTTTGTACCAAACACAATACACATTTCCCTCTCAGATCAGGAAAGTTCCTTGCTCAAGGGCAATAACTGTCCCAGTCTAAAACAGAAATCTTCCTGTCATGTGCTTGTAAAGTATTTTAGTACCTCACACAGCCATTATCTTTTTTTTTTCTTTAGAATTATATGAGTCCCAAGCTTTCACTTCAGGCCTCATTCTGCCCAGTTGTGAATTTAAGGAAACGTGCAACATGGGACTTATATGGGGTTTTCAAAGTCACTCCGGCTGCACAAATTCTCCAAGTGCATGTAAAAGAAGAAAAAAAAAGAGAAGGACTTCTACATGTCTTTCTACATGTATTGTGCGCGAGTGAGAGACAGGTGATTAAAAGGAGGAAGCTATGACCTTGTCCTCTCCTCATTCCACCCGAGCTTAAACCTCAGCGAAGCCTGAACCCTCCCTCAGCAGACAGAGAGAAAGAGGAAATGACCCAACTCAAACAGGAAATACTGCAAGGTGACCAGTAGCAGTCTACAGGGAGGCGGGGATGGTATGCTCTCATGGATGTGTGTGTAAGGCTTTGGTTTATGTTGCCCTACCTCTGGTCCTGCTACACCACTGTTTTAGCAGTTTGGGGGCAGGAAACAGCTGTGCAGAGTGAAGCAGAGGTAAAAGTCAGCACACACAGCCGTTTGAGGGTTACAGTGCACTGCTTGCCAATATCAATCATAGTGCATGAAGCTGGGCTTTTACAGAGCTAGAAAAACCACATAATGTTAGCACATTCACACAGGCCCATGCAGGCTCCAACACACTGTCTGCTATGTTGGATAACATGTGGCCACCCTGATGAAGGTGCATCTTGTGATCATGGACTCAGTCACAGCTCCTTTAAGTTTCTCCATCTCAATGAGAAATCTGGCAACTTTGCGAACTGATTTATGTCCTGTTTTAAGATCAAAGTGGCCCGACCAAGCAACTAAAACATTAAGCAGATGAGGATTAAAAATGTCATAAATATGAATGTAGACTTGAGTGAAAGGACAGACACAGTCAAAGGATATTTTGAGCTTTAGAGCTTGGAAAGAGGACGTGTCAATTTCTGGGTAAATTCGTCACACCCCTCACCCAACCGGCCACATCACCACAATCGACTGTGAGGCTTCTCTGTTGCCCGAGACAGTTAATGTGTCTTCAATTAATGCAAATCATAACTCCTTATACTGATGGATTGCTGTCTGTGTGCATGTGAGCATAAAGCTGTACAGGATGTTGGCAGGACTACAATTTGAAAAAACAAAATACAGAATTGGACACAGGTGCTCGCCATTCACTCCTGAAGCACAGCCTGAAGCAAATTCCATCTGTATTCTCATGCTTTTGGAGTCATTCTACCTGCAACCAGTCTCTGCCAAAGCAGTGGCATTTTTGAGTATGCAGTCCCAGGAGCCTGTTGGCAGCCGTGTCAGGAAAAGGTGAAATGACAATGGAACACTTGAAGTTGACATTATAACAGGCCTGTGGGCAGCTCCAGTGTATACACAGAGAAGGCAAAAACAAAAACATTACGAAGGGGCTCAGTTGACTTTGTTTTGTATGAATTTAAGATAGAAAGATTGGAAAAAAAGCCATCTTTTTTATATTGTAGAGAGGTTTAAAAATGTTCCACAGTGTAAAGTTTATTTATTTTATTGTTTTTTTCATTTTATTTTAAATTTCAAACCGGTGCATTAGGACAATCCTGTTGCAGGATCGACCATTTGCCCATGTGTAAAGTTTTTCTCGGAGGTCTCTGCCTCTGAAAAGACAGATTTGCTTGCCATTACTTTCTAGCTCATGGTGGTCATGTTGGGCCTCACTTGCTAATATAACAAAGAATATTAAAACTTCCTGTTGTTGTGGTTTAACAAGATATATAAAAAAATGATTGAATGCTCAAGTATTTATGATATAACACAATTCTAAGAGGCTAAACAACATCATATCATGCCTCTCAAAGGCCCTGTCTACTGTTATTGTAGGTGTTTGAATAACGTGGTTCAAATGTGAACCTTTTTTTTTTTAAAACTCTTCCAGCAGTAGTTTGGAGGTGTCTTATCTATGTTTTTCAAGCACCATATTGTTGTTATTAAAACTCATAAAGTGGCATGAGAGAAATGCCAAAAAAAAGTGAAACTCCAGACTCTTTTAAAAAATGATGTTCAACCCAAAGTCTGCATGGGAGACTGGGAGGCATTAGCAGGTAACAGGAGAAGCTCCCTTGAGATGAGCGGAGGGAGCTGGTGGGTAGACCAGTGAAAGATGCTGTCATTCCCCACGTCCCTGACCACCACGTAGTACTCCTTGAACAACTCCACATAAACTCATAACACAAGCAGGACACCACAAAGAAACAAAGGCAGCATCTCTGGGGACTCCTTCTCCATGAGCCAGCTATAGCCACAACCACTTTATAATCCATTTTCATGTCAGATCAGTTTAAGACCCTCAAAATGTACCTCCCACCTCTCTAAATCACCCTGTGCCCCCCTCCTGGCTCATGTTGCTAATGACCGATTTGTCCAGAGAAAAGGGCATTATTGCTCCACTGCTGATAACAAACGGTTAATCTGTAGTGCTTTTTAATAACCATCTGACATTAACTGGAAGCAGCTGGCCATGGTATTTATAGAATGATCTGAAATTTCATTGTATCTGTTATCCAGCTGCCGAGACTGCATCTGGCAAGCAGCCTGCTTTACCTTGGAAGCCATTCTTCTTTCCAACTCTCTTCGTCTCTCTCTCCTTTTTTTTTTCGTCTCACAAAAAAGTTTTCATTGAGTATAAAATGAGAACGAAGTTGTTTTGCAGTGATTATGCCAGTATGTGTACACTCACACTGGATAAAGGAGATTTTCAGTATAAAAAAAGGAACCCCACTGCAGTAATCTACAATACTTGTAAACCAATTCTGATACAACAAAAAGTCATTAAATAAAATCCTCCTTATGATGCAGGTTTTTCAAGCCCTATCTTTATATGAGTACGATCTGTTATCTGAATCAGGGGTCAAGATTCTCTTCTGTGAGAACATGTTTAGTGTATTTGGATCCTTGTATATGTCCTGTCATCAGAGCAGACACCCTTAAGGGGCTCTTTCCAGAACTCTGTGTCAAAAAATAGTAAATTATACGGCCAGTTTGAGGCTTGGTGTCGAAGATCTCTTGTGGTTCTCTGACATCGCTTTTATGGAATATAGTTTATTAAAGCCAAATTCCATGCAAAGGTAGATTCCCTAATGTGTGTCAGCAATGGCAGACAGTTTAATCTGGAAAAGTGGATTAGACATGGTCTCTGTTAGACACAAACACAAAGGACTTGTAGCCTCTGATCTGAGAAAATCGTTAAAGCACTCCTTTAACATCCTTTATTATAATACCATATGATTAAAAACTTCCATTTAGAACCTTTTTTTCAAACAGTGTAACTTTTCAAAGATATGTACGATTGACCCGAGCTTGTACACTTTTTTAGACGTCTGACTAATCACTTCCAGGTCACACTTATGCACACTAAAGCTGCAATCACTATCATATATCCCATTCATACACATGTATACATGTTAGAGGAAGGAGTGGGAGCACCTTGGAGTCATGTGTCTTGCCCAAGGGCACAGGATATGTTGCTGCAGGAGTTGGCGATCGAACCCCTGACCTTCCAACTGAGGGATAACCGACTACAGTATACCACTGAGCTCTAGCTGCCACCTGTTTTGAGAGGTCATCCAGATGCATCTGTGTTGCATTCAGGTTTTTTTTAAAGACTGTTCTGCAGAGTGGATACTTGTTGTCTTTGGGGATTTAATCCCCTACTGTTGATTGCATCATTTACTGAAGACATCAACTTTTTTGTAGCTTCTTTCTGTTATTGATGAAACTTGTTAAATATATGTGTAAGCTGTTTTTTCTTCACAGTTGATTGAACATGATTTTTTTGTTGCTGTATAAATTTGCATAGGCAATTTTCGTTTGGAATCCACAAACAGAGGATCCATTTTTAGAGGTCACTTCACACAGAAATGCTTTTCTCCCCCAGCACCAGACACCAAACAGTGCCTCTACACGCACACGTAAACACGCTTGGGCGCAAACATGCCATACTAAGTGGGTCTAATATTTACAGACTGTCTGTCTCGTGAATCTGGCCAAGGAGATTTGTTTGAATCCCGCTAAAGTCACGCTACACCCACATCTGTGGAATGTCAGACCCTTCGGGATGTCCCTCTTGATGAAACCCTTCCAGATGACCTGAGATGCCTCTGACAACAACAAAATAAATGGTATGATAGACCTGGACTTGTACACAGTGATTGCAGAGGCTGTAAAGTGCCCAATACCTGTGAGTGCTATTTTATTCACTCACAGCAATCCTTCAATAAAGCTTAGACTTTACAATCAGTAAGTAATACATAATTATTTGTATTGATTGTGTGTAACACATATTGTCTGACACAGAGTGGGTCACATGCTTTGTGTTTGCATGGAAATGAATGATCCATAATGCAACATGTTGTGGTTGTTATTTGCGTAATGGGGATCAGTTTTAGTTTTTGTGACTCATTAGTTTAGCACGTTTTTTACTCACATCATTAAAAGGGGGACTTTTGTTCTTGTCTAACACCCCTGATCTGGTGTCCACTCATCTGCACAGCGCTGTGACAGAGCTTCTGAAGAATGTGTGTTAAACTTTCAAACACGTGGCCTTGTCTGGCTTAGTTTGGTGTCAGTGTGGCACGTTCCAGCGAGGTGCACGTTAGGCCCTCGCTGGATCCCAGTCTGTTTCTGTTGGAGCAAGGGGGCCACATATTTGAGCCACATGTGTGTTTGAGACAGGGAGCCCAAATGAAACACACATTGGGTCCCAGAAGTGCTGCGTCTGCAGTTGCATTCCTGGAAGCACGCTCACAGGCTGACAAAGAGGAGATGACTGTCACGGCTGAACTGGTATTCTGGGAATAATTTGACGGACATCTCATTTTTATCGTTTTTATTTCTTTTCGAATAGTTTGGAAGCTGTGCTACTGTGTCTGTTTTTTATCTCTTTCTGCAGTGACCAGCATTTTTTGACAGAGGGCAGCAGTAAGCCATTTCAAAAATCTAACATGCTCCTTTTGGTTTCAGACCAGAGCTACATACCAAAGACAAACCATGAACTTAAGTTGATCACACTCAGCCTAATTTGTCCAATTTAATCTTGTTTGATCCATAAAATAAAGACTGTCTGTCAGAGATGTGCCAAACCACCATTCACTCCAACTCAAAAGCATTTTTGAAAGTTTGCCAGCCATATTTTGGGTTGCATGCACATTGCTGCATTGAAACAATATGTCAGTTCGGAGCGTGCTATCATTTGAGCAATAGACAAACATGCCGCAGATCTTCATATTGTGAAACAAAGTGGATGACAAGAAGAAAAAAAGGGGTTACAAAACACAATCAACCTCTTGTCATAACATTTCTCTCTAAAATCTTTGGGATTGTTGTGTTGGCCTCTTGAGACCTTTTAGAACTACAGCCTTCCATATAAGAGAATCTTATGGTCCTTAAGAGACTACATCCCCCCATACAACCAGTGTGTGAAAAATAATCTGCTCTATGACAGGCTATAAAGTCAGTGTGATATGTATGTGTCCTTTTCACAGCATAACTCTGAACACAGCTCAAGCTGCATTTCAGCTGCAGCGGCGGTGATTCAAAGTGCTGCCGTCAGTTAAAAACTGCCATCTGTAGTTTCATTTTGACTGGAAAGTGATACAAACACGAGAGGGTATGAGTGTGAACTAATTAATCTCAGTTAGAAGTCAGCATGAGAGTCGATTCATCGGTTGGGTGAACTTCAACATAGAAGACGTAAAGTTAACGTGAAGTTATCTTCAGCACAATTACTACAACAGTAGATGAGGCCTTGCTTCTGTGTTTTATGGTGTGGCCGAGTAGAGGATCTTTCACATTATTATATTTTGTCTCATGACCGGAGTCATCTGTGACCTGTCATGTGTCTCATAATGTTTTTGATCAAGTGTTTTCATAAGGCTTATCCTCCCTTTTCTGGCAGGGAACAGTGGACCTCTTTGCAGAGTGAGATGGATGCTGTGGTGCCTGTCAGAGAGGACAGAGGGAGGCCAGGACATTAAAATACTTAGTGAACTGAACGTTCTTGTTGGCGTCCCCCAAGGCCCAGTTCTCGCTCGTCTTCATGAACAGAGGTTATTTGGGTCCGGTTGTGTGTGTGCGCGCGCGCGCGTGTGTGTGTGTGTGTGTGTGTGTGTGTGTGTGTGTGTGTGTGCGTGCTTGTGTTTGGGGGGGGGGGGGGGGGGGGGGGGGGGGGTTGTCATTCCTGCAAGGGTTCATGCACTTGAGCTTGGCATTTTTCATATTTACATTGCTTGATAGTCTCAGAAGATCTGTTTATGATATTTTCCCCCTCACTGTTTGTTTGTAGTTCTTTCTTCTCAACTAATGCTCGCCTCCATCTCCCTCCCTCTTTTGCCCTCTCTTTTTTTTATCTCTTGCTTCTGTCAGCCTGATATCCTGCATGGCAGCTTTCTAAATGAATCCATGAAAGATTTTAGACATAGTTCTTTCTCATTAAACTCCTTTGCATCTTATATATTCAACATCATAATTTATTTTTGTATCAGGACACATTTATATTTTAACTTTAGAAAAATGAGGTCAGGTGAACAAAAAAGAGCAGAAACTAAAGATGATGGGTGACTTGTTTTGACAGCATTTCAGATATTTGACAAGAACGTGGCTTGATGTTGTGACAATGAAGTGAACAGAAAAGAAAGCAGCAATCTATTTTTCCTGAATAACCAGTGTAAAATAAAAAAAAGGCCACAACATTTTGAGACAGATAATTTTCCACAGCACTCAGTTCACTTTTAACTGTTTCAGCATGCCTGTCCCACACCTGGTCACTGAGCGTGGCACTAAACAGAGCACGCTCTGTTCTGCACCCAGACAAAATCTGCCAACCCACATGGAAAATAAATCAGCCCCACATTCATTAAACAAAAAAAAAGCTGTGGGCAGATTTATTTCATTATTGGGTCTCATTTTTAGCATCAGCTTAGCATTTTTTCCCTCTACCTTGTAGTTTTTTTTTTCCACCTCACACACAGCAATTTAACTCTCAAGGGTAGTTCTCCATCTCGTTCATTTTGGCTCCTTGTGGAGCGAAGGCCCTCTGCGTCACTCCTCTGGTGGATCGTCTTCAAAGGGAGCCAGCGTATTGCTTTTGTGTCTCCACCTCTTTGCTATCTCGTGCGCTGTGGTTTGTGAGGTGCTGTGAGAAATGCTGGCCCAGCCACCTTAATGGCTACATAATGACCCAGTGAAATGTCCCCTACCAGGGGAGCCTGGCTTCTCTGAAACAACACAGACAAACCTGCTCAAATATGCTGCTTTGCTTACAGAGGGGCAAATATCTCATGGAAATCATCGCCCTATTAGGCTAAGATTTCTGTCTTTCCTCTTTACTCTCACTTGTGGTCTTTGATACAATTCCCGTACACCAACTCCCTAGTGGGCAGCAGACTTTTAAATTGGAATGATAAAACCCATCCCTTGCTGATTCTTCCTCTCTGTATCTGTCTGTCAGACACGGTGCAACGACAAAAGTGTTGATTTGTTATCTAACTGACGTTGTGAGCCTGGAGCACATCGAGGTCACAGAGCAGTGTAACTGTGAAACCACAGCGGCCAAATCTTCTTGTGAAAATAAACACGGAGGTATCTCAGTTGAGAGATTGTGTTCGTTATGATTTTAACCGCCTACCCTTTATGAAACTGTTTCACAGAAGATACTGAAAAAAAATCATGTAAGCAACATTTCTGAAATCAAAAAAAGTTGTTGTAGTTTATTTTATTACGGTTGCTGGAAGATGACTCAAGCCTTTGAGAAGTATCACCTTTTTCACACAAATTTAACGTACCTCTCTGTGTTCTACCAGCTGCTGACACTACAGCAAACTCTGAGCCCCTATCAGCTTCATCCTTCCAGCATCCTTTTAGGAAGGAAGCAGGCTGCATTAGTGCCCCACTGGCTTTGCACCGCCATCTCCTGCAGGGACAGTGGTTATTTTTGGACCAGGGGCCGATCACATTACGACTACGAGAAGACCCCTCAGACAGGAAATCACCCAGCACGCTACCCAGCAGCTTGTGCATTCTTGGCCCACAGCTGGACTGATAGAAAACTGGATGGTGATCCAGCCCCATGTGCAGACAGTGATCAGAGAGAGGAAAACCCATAAGAACAAGAGAGCCATCTTCTTTTCAACTCCGGATGACCTCCCCCCCTGCTGAAATCTCTGTGCACACAATCCATCAGCCCTTTGTAAAACACCTCAAATATATTACCACACCCAGCAAACTGGGGCACACAGACACATCTGCAGGATTTGAGCGGTATATGTCCAAGAAGAGATTGTTCTCATCAAACACTGGACAAAATAGACGTGACTCAGCATGGCCTTTGATGATTCTAAATAAATAACTTCAGCATATGTCTACCCCAAAAGTTGTCAACAGAAAGAGGAAAAAAGTCTATGTCCTGCCAAGTTGTTCATGCTTTCACATCACTTTGTAAGAGTTTTAAAGGCTTATTTCACAGGTTCTCTGAATGACAGAGGCTAGTGCTTGCACAAACGTGAAGTGTGATTGTGCAATCATCTACAGAGGTGAAAGTGAGATTAAATCAAGCTCTTACATGACTGAACTATTTCCTGGATCATTACCGTATACCCCAGCAAGACACTGCATAATGTAGTCTTGTGTTGTGCTATTTGTTTCATATGAACATTCCTGGGGTTAACTGAAAAAACCACACAGTTATTATGTGGGAAATATCAAAGACTGTGCGGCCACCAGGGCTGAAGTGGAAAGCGTGGGAGGTTTGAGACATACCCCGACTTCATTCCATCTGCCCATCGAAATCATGCATGCACTACATGAACTGTAGTAATGTGCTTGTCTGTGTGGCTAGGAGAGGGACGCAATGCTGAGTGTAATTAGTTTGTCTGGCTGACTTACATTGGACTTGCACCTCATTTCCATGAATCATCATCACAGCCCGAGCTAACACCTACCAAGGGAATCTTCACAAGGCCATATGAGTCAATATTTAAAGAAACGATATGTAAATCTGACAAGTAGCATTTGAAATGGGTACCGTCGTCCATATTCAAAACACTAGAGAGAGCTGTCTCCCCCCGCCCCCTCCTCTCTATAGTCGATGTGCACGTAGGATGCTATGTCGCTGACACTGAAGCTTCAGTGTTTAGCCAACCCATTTGTCTTGAAACATTTCTATGTTCTAACCTCTCTTTATTTTTCAAAAGCATCTCCATTATCTATTGTAGGTTTCACTGTGTTTCCGTTCACGGAGCTTGTTAGAAAATGTAAAGGCTTTTTCGGTCGGGTAGAATCAGTTTTATCTGAATCAATTTGCTTGCCTGCTTCCATCGGTGCAACATCTGTTTGACTGGCAAATCGAGATTTGTCCAAAACAACCGTGTGGGGGTGCCATAAAACCCCTCCCCTCTTTGGTTACAACATAAAAAAACATTCCACACTGGAATCGAAGCTTAGAAGGAGGACATACTGACTGGTGCATTGTTTTTAGAGAAATCAGCACTTCAACGTAGCATGTTTTCTTAATGTCTTATGATAAAGATGGATGGATGGATGGATGGAAAAAAGTTATAACTGTTACTCAAAAGTTAATCAAATCTAGATTTTTTCTTTTTTAAAGTCTACAACAATATTTATAAACCATTGATGCTTGATATTGTCTTCAAAAGATTCGGATTTTGGCTGTGCATTATCTGTGTTTCTGAAGGCAAAGGAATGTGTGCCAGTGCCTGGTTTATTAGTGTTCACATCAGTCTGACCTCAGGGTGTAAAGGGCTGTTGCTGCACCGTTACTTCACCAGCTCAGGTTACAATCTACCACCACCGCCCCCCATCCACCCTCTGAGAAAGCAAATCTGAGGTGACCAGTCCCTGAAACAGATCTGCTCTCACACATGTGAATCCAGAAATGAATCAAATCTCCACAACACTTCACAGCATTTGGCATCAATTATGGATAATTCTGTGCTGGCAAATAAAACTTTAAATAGACCCCAAATGTGATCGTCACTCAAGACACCCATAACTCTGTTTAAATTGAGTTTAAAAAAGAAGACATCTTTAATGGTGATGCTAAAAAGAGGTATTTAGAACTGGTTTTGTAAGCTCATCTTTCAGCTCTGTCTTGTTACCACAACATGAAAATATGTGCCGAGTGAGATACAGACACTTATAGAGGGATCATAACACTATAATACATGCAATAAAGGTCAGTCGCCTTGTAAGGATTTATAAAGCTCCCAAAAGGGCAGTTATCATCGAGATATTCTGAGGTGTGGGGTTTCAGCACTGTTAATGTAAAAGGCACCTATATTACTTGGTATTTATGAGTATGGTTCCCGAACCGCCAGAATACCTCTTTCTACGCTAAGATGGATATCTTTAAAAGATTCAGACAAGCTATTGAAGCACAGGTCAGACTACTTCCGTCATTAGTAAGGTAATGACCATAAAGAAATGTGTGGGAGGATAATGTACAACTTCCACTGGTGTCATCAATCTTATTGTTTTTTTCCCTTTTAATTCATATCTTTGCATGATAAAGGACATGGTTTTCATCCACTCTGTGCAGCAGCAGCAACTGTACAGAGGCAAACAATGAATAAATGGATTAGAGGTGAACTTCTTGCTCATGCAACCTTGAGTACAGTACATTCATTGGTTGGAAGGTAGAGAAAGTGAGGAAGAAGGAGTCAACCATCTCCCCCTCTCATCATTTCCCCACTCCCTCCACATTGCTGCTGCACCACAACCCACCTTCATTAAAACTCACTAGAGGGTTATGAATGGGCCTGTCTAGCCTGCTGCACAGCCTTGAAAGCCCAGCTGGTTCCTATTACAGACTCTCACCGTTTGTGCCTGTGTGTTTGTGTGTGTGTGTCTGTGCGGGGGTGTGGGTGGGTGAGAGAAAGAGAATGGAAAAGAGCCCAGTCATCTGACACTGAGGGGTAACAGGTTCTGGCTAATCCCTGGCAGGTATGCTCTGATGAGACCCAGGATTCAGGTGCTGTCTGAGCACAGCAGAGGTGTTTCGCAGGGAGCGACCATCTGTGAGTGAAGAGGAGGTGGGAACAAATAGATGTAACCTTCATTTTCCAGTCGGGAAGGATGTTCATCTGAACCTTCGAGACCTTCACCTCCCTTTCTCCTCTTTATCCCATCCCAGTCCTCCAAGTCCTCCTTTTTTGTCACCTCTTCCAGCTTTTACACTCATCCTCTTTCTTCTGCCACTCTCAGAACACAGTTAACATCAGTTGCCACTAACACGGTCTTTCTGCCCATCTTATTATACCTACCTGCCCTTTGTAATTTATAGTGAGAATTAATGTAGTTGTCCTTTTTCTGCTTCTTTGGTTAGACGGTTTTTTTTCCTGGCTGCAATCCAAACACAAGGATGGGATGTCAGGGCCCAAGCCAGACAATTTGGGTCCCATTTTTATGAAAGTGTAAATCTAAGTGAGCCAAAGACAGGAGAGATATATGCTGAGTCCCATGGTCTTTTCTTCTCATGATGGTCTTTTATTGCTTTAGCGGGGGGTTGAGTGCTGAAATAAAACTGTTCAAATGAATAGTACATGGTACAGTAGCTTTATGTATCATTGAAACAAGGCCTTCGTGCACGTCTGCGTCTTAGAGGTCCATATGTTGAGAAGAATAACGAGAGTTACAAGGTCACTGAGCTTACACAGCAATTGCAACATTCATTTGAGTTAGTCCATCATCTTTGAGTTTTTATGACCTTAAAGCCTATAATGCTAAGAGCCCACATGAATTGAGCCCTTGATGTATATTTTCTCCATGTATACAAATGAAAATGGAGACCATTAATAAAAAGTAAAGAAAAAACTGCATGGCTGGTATAACATGCAATGATGACATTTGAGCCACATCTTTGTTAGGCTTCTTTGAGTGACAGATACTGGATTTTATATAGCTGAGGTCATGGTGACAAAGGAGATAAAGACACAGAAGGAGGATATGTCTTTATTTATGATGGCAATGTGTTTGTCCAACAATATGGTTTAAATTGAGTCCACTTACACAGACCCCCCCCCCCCACACCCAGCTCCCCACTTTGTATTCCCAGGCTCGAATAAATCGCCTCACTTACGTCGAGGTTTACATTCTCATGCCCTCCCAACCACTGGACCCCAGCTCCCCCCCCCCCCCCCCCCCCCCCCCCCCCCCACACACACACACACACACACACTCCTTGCTCTCTTTCTCCCATCAGTAACACCCTCATTCGCAACAAGAACCTATAAACCCCCCCAACTATCCTAAACTTCTGCACAGTGCAACACATGTGCTTCCAATTAGGTTTTCTTTTGTGAAAGAGTGAGCCTCCTCAGACTACCGCCTCCTTCTTGTATTCACACACCCCCACATTAGTTCACATGAACACATATGTGTAGAAAACATTAGGAGCCACCTCTAAATAATAACTTACACCCCCATTTGGAACAATGCAGTGTAAGTTATGTTATTGATTACATTTTCTTTTTTAGAGTCAGATTTGCATTACCGTTTCAAGTCACTGTTGGTGTGTGTGTGTGTGTGTGTGTGTGTGTGTGTGTGTGTGTGTGAGGTAAAATTAATCAGGGATAATCATTTTATTTTTATTCATTATAATATGATTGAGAAAAGTATTTGTCAGGGCCTAAAGTGTACTATGTAAAATATCTGTATGCAACATAATACCACTAAGATATTAAAACAAAAGCAGGGACAATTCAAATAACTACTCATTAAATTATGTTACATAAGTTACATTTATCCAAGGTTTCTAAGTGATGTTCTGTCTGCAGCTGACAGATAGTTACAGTGTAATTATTAATATTTTTTTAAATCTCCATCATTGTGAAGTTCCTGGTGTGACCACTAGAGGAGCCCCTATGACACATGACCAAAGTCTATCTGGTGTCAAATTAGATTGCTGGTGTAGAGGTCTATATCAGCGAGGCTTTTTATTTGTCACTTCATGTCAATGAAATCAACTTTAGTAATCATCTCCCAACCACTAATGGTTAATGTGGTGTGCTCTTGCCCTCAAACAAAGGGGGGGATCCTAGAGGTCTTCCATCACACATCCTTCAGTATTACATAGTAGATTAACTTTAATAAAATGGGAACATGTCAGCAGACACACACGCTAGTTCATTGTTTACTGATGACTCACATAGCAGCATTGTTTAAGTGTAGTTGTTTTCTAGGCCGCTGCTGAAATACTGTTGCTAAGGAAACGCTCTAATTTGGCTATATTGTAGACATTGTGGTTTTAGCAACAGGTGCATGTTATTTTGGGTTGCTTTGTTGCATGGTGATGTGTGTTTAGGGTACTTCTGTTTGTGTGTGTGTGTGTGTGTGTGTGTGTGTGTGTGTGTGTGTGTGCGTGCGTGCGTGCGTACGTGTGCAATGGTGTATGCACACAAGTTTCTGTGCTGATGTGTGTCCTACTATGCTACCTTTGCATCATCAGAGGGACAGAAATACACAGCCGTAAGCTCAGAAAGGCAGGAGCAAATTAACTCAGAGCTTTACACCCATGGGATCGACAGCATTTGTTTACCAACCCCCCTTGAAGGTGTGAGTTGTTTTTTTTAAGGCTTTTTAAACCTCTGCTCAGTTCACATAAGAAAATCAGCCATGATGTGGAGAAAAGCAGGTTATCTAAGTTGTTGTGTGTTCTAAATCAACCGCCGCTCAACTTGACCTATACACTTTTCCATTCGTTGGTTTTTTGTTTTTTTTATAAGCTTAGGTAACCTATAAGGTTTCCAGCCCACAGGCCAAGTAGATACAGCCTAATTAGACTATTAGACTTAACAAACAAGAGCCTTATGTGATGTGAAACCGAATGTGGTTCACACTTACAGTGCTATCCATTTAGAATGCAAATGTAAAGACATCACAAAATCTGAGGCAAGGACTTTGCAGTCTCCCTGTAACAATATAAAAGGGAAAAAAGTAATAATAAAACTAACATGACAGTCAACAAGTCAGTTAGGACAAAGACAGAGACATACACACTTTTTTTCAATTTTTAAGGTGTATTTCGGGGCATTTTATGCCTTTCTTATAGTGATAGTCAGTGTTTAGAGTCAGAAATCTGAGAGAGCAAGAGTGGGGAATGACATGTTAAAAAGAGCCACAGTTTGGACTCAAACCTGGGCTGCCTGCTTCATATAGCCTCTGTACATGGGCACATCAACCAACCACTAGTGTACAGTAGGTCAATGGCACCCCACACAAAAATGTACTTGGGAATTGGTTCCAATTGGTTCCTTATTTCAGCAACATTGAACACCACCAATGGCAATGACTGACCATAACAACCATGTAAATCAGTTTATAGCTAATTCTGATACAGCTACAATAAGAGGCTGTACACTGTATGTATGTATGTATGTATTTTTTTGTATTTTGTATATATATATATATATATATATATATATATATCTGCTCCCTTTAGACATCCAAGGCACTCAGTGATAAATGTCTTGCAGTTCTTTTGACCTTAGCCACTGTGTCCACCTACCAGAGACCCCAGGGAGCCCACCTCTCTCTGACCTACTGCCTGGCTGATCTGTGTTTCAGAAAGAGAGAAAAACAGGAGGAGAAGAAAAAGTTCCCTTTCCCGATGACCTCTCTCCAGACCCTGAGCAAGGAGTAAGGTTGAGCCATCCACGCCACATGGAGCTCCGCAACGTGGCACTTTCCTTCTCTGTTATTCCAACTCTCTGGTTACGGTCCTAAACCCAAGGGGGTCTTTAACAGGGGCCTAGGGATCACAGGCCTGACTGTTAACAGCTCCAAGGTGAAAGGCCTCGGACGCAGCCCTAAGCCCTCCATGTTACATACTCCTCTGGCTTAGTCAGAGACCTTTGAGACTTGTGCCTTGGGATTCTCCTGAGGGTGTGCTCGGCATAGCTGTGACTCTAGAGGCAGCAAGTTATTATGTATGCACATGGCAACAAATTATATTTTGTATTTGTTTCGAGATTAAAATGGACACATTCTGTGTTTTAATACATGGCTCTAAATGCAAAGATAATACAGAGTATATTTATGGGACTGACCTATTTCTCTGAGGGCTGCTATCAGTAATGTTTACATAATTCTGACATATCATGTAAGTCAACCAGCCACCACCAATATTGTTTTCCCTTCACAAAATGATGGATTACAGAAGAGGAAGCAAAAACTAATAATTCAAATATATGCATGCTTGTCAACTAAATATTCAGCTTTTGTTTCAGCCCTTTTCCTGACCCAACAATTTATCTTTTTGACAGTGTGTCAGTGTTCAGCTCAGTGAAATGTCCATTATCTCTCCAACCATTATCTGCTTATGTACCACATTTAAACCTGTCAAAATCAATCCAAGTGAGGTAATTGAGGCATGATCTGTCGCGAGCCTGAAGACCCTCTGCTCTTTTTGTCAAAATTACACTTGTCATTTTTTATCTGAGGACGTGCCTCTCAAGATAACAGTTGTTCTTTTCCCATAGGTGTTATTTGTTCCCTCTGTCATTTCCATTTGACTTTCTGCTCCCTTTCTCAGTTAATCACAGAACTTTAAAAGACATGTGCCAAATGCAGGAAAACTCCTGTTGGAAAACATTTATAGTTTACTGTCGTCAACCAAGTAAAAGCGACATGCATTCGACCATTGCAAGACGGCATTTGAAGATGTTTCATTGTGACAATAATGACACTGCTGTGTGTAATTATTGCTGAGTGTTTACTCTGGGAAGTGTCTTGCTGCAGTTATTAACAGAGGTGGTTAAAGACATAAAATGATGCTCCATATTCCATAAGTTTATTCAAACACAAAATGTACAGTACAGTTCATTAGTCCTTTGTTTTTTGGTTGAATCCCATGTCCAAAATCTATGGGCCATATGTTGAAAGTGTCAAGCGTATTGCTTGAAGCACATGGCGCAAAGTGATTTGTGGCGTATTGAACAACAATGTTTTGCAAGTTAAGCAGTGCTATCCCTTATCTTAAAGGGATACTTCACCCATTTACATGAAGCTGTGTATCATTAGAAACATGGTAGTAGTGTTCATGTGATGCAAAAAGCGTCATATTGCATCACATGAAGAAAACTTCCAGGCAAAGAAAAACACATTTTTCTCTTCTCAGGGCAAAATGAGGGCTGGATTCAAGACCATTCAACACTACTACCATGTTTCTAATGATACAAAGCAACATCCAAATGGGTGAAGTATCCCTTTAATCAGAGTATCATTTCCTTTAAGAGCCAGGTGCACCTGCAGGCTGACGCGTTGCTATTCACAAGGCGCATTTAAGTCCATGCATATGTGCAATATGTTGGCATATTGAAGATAGATTTTGCTTATTAGTAAATTGACTTGAGCTTGTATAGCACTTTCTAGTATACTGACCACTCAAAGCACTTTCACACCACATGTCACACCTACTCATTCATACTCGTTCACTGGTTGCTTTGTATATTGACCATCAAAGTTAACTAATCCCATTCATACACATGCACACACCCCTGATGCAGCAGGGTTGTGTGAGCAATTGTCTCTATCTGCTTCTCCTGCTCCCCAGGAGCTGGGGATTGAACCTTCAACCTTCCGGTTAAGAGACAACAAGTCTACCAACTCTACCACAGCCACAACCTAGCATTTCTACAACACCAGAAATGATCAGAAAGATGATCATCATTTCTGCATGAGGCTCAAAAGCATAAAATAATGAACCATTAAAGTTTCCAAATTGCTGACAGGATCCTTTAGGATCTACTGTTTGTTAGCAAACATTTTGTGAGTTAAACAAAATAAAGGTTGGCTGTAAACATATATATTAATTATTTTCTCTGCTGGAGTCCTTGGCTACATTCTCGAATACATACATAATAAACAGTGAACAGTCTGTATCCATGTGCGTGAGCTTGGTTATGAAAAATCCAACTCTCAGCTGAATGACTGTGTGTGATTTTGTGTGTGCTTTGAGAGTATTCAACAGAACACATATTCGTGCAAGTGGGCATGGAGGAGACTAGTGTTGGTGGCTGTCTCTCAGCCCTCTTTGCCATTAAAATAGAAATTTGAATGTCCCAAAAAATGCACTGATTTTCAAATGTGGAGTACTGTAGATGTGGTTTTGTGCATTTGTGTGTGTGGAACAGTGGAAGTTTGTGCCCATGTAAGTCAATTTTTCTAGCTTCCCTCTAAATAGAATGGAGGTGTAACACACTCTTTTTCTGCATCTGACCATGTCTCAATTTTAGACCAACCCACCCCTGGGTGCTAACGGGGTCACAAGTTCATTTAATATTTTAAAAACATGAGCACTGGGTGTAGTGATAACGGTGACACGTGGAAAATAGCAAAGACGCCTGTGCTGCATGCCAAAACGCTTTCCATCAGGCAGACGACATGGCCCTTTGTTGTATTCAGTGTAAATTGTATTTTTGACACTCTTGCTTGTTGAGAATCAAAACAAAAAATAAATGCAACAAGGAGTCATTCTGCCTTTGGAAACAATTATTTAACAATCTTCAGAAATGCTCACTCCTCTTACTGATTGTTCATTCCAACAATGGAGTCTTGGGTAATCATGCACATCAGTCTTGTTTTTGCAACTACTTGCTTGCATCTCCAATGACCCTTGAAGTTCTACTATCTCACTTAGGCAGACACATCACACCTACACTGGTCAGCCAGCGGCCTTGCTCTCCCATTGTCTCCAATCTCTGCATTCATGACCCCAGACATCGCACTGCAGGGGTCTGTTCCTATTTTTAACGGGGGGGTTTCCTCCTGTTGTATTGTTGCTGTTTGCCAGCACTTCCTCCTTTCATTCACTGACCCCTTCTCGACTTCCTGTTTGTGTGTTTGACCAGTGTTCATCCCAAGGGTAGTTTGGTAAATCCTCTTAATTGCTCTGAGTAAAAGGGTGTGGTTGAAGCAGTAGAGAAGGGAGGAAATCTGACTCATGTCGAGCTCCCATATGATGTGTCCAAATATGGGCAAGTATCCTGTTGAACCAAAGTACAATAACCATTTATAATTGTTTTTGGGTGAGCATTGTCTTGCTTAAGGCCTTTTATTATTATGACCTGTTCAAAAATGAAACCACCAAACTTGTGATTGATGGCTCTACTGCTTCCTGTAGCAGTGGTATATGAACAGTACACAAAAGCAAATTTCATGTTATTTGCCCATTGCAATAAAATCATTTAAAAACTTTACCAAAAACGACTGTTCTTAAAAATGTAACATGACAGTAGCTACTGTTATCCATTGGTTTGTCCACAGCCTTTTTCAACACTTGAGTTTGTCAATTTTCCACCGCCATCTTTTTTTTCTGAACCAGATGTTAGCGTCTTTAGGATTACAGGGGAGTGAGGGTTTGGCAAAAAGCAAAGCTATGTAGTCTGGGTCCATGACCATTACATGAGCTGGTCAATAAGCTGGTTATTAGTTTAAGATTATGCTTGTTTTTATTCAAGGTAACAGTGAGAACTGCTGCCAGGACACGTCTCATATACATTGTCTTCATGATTTCTTGGGGTATTACTTCCTAAAGCAAATATTAAGTAAACAGAGCTATCTAAAACACACCTCACCGATAGGAAGCAGAAGTTAACTTTCGAAACCTAGCAACAATTACAGTAGTTGGTGGGGTGCTCTGAAATCAAGGATGTGAGCGCTGTCTGTGGACACAGTCCATTACTTGCCAAAATCCATCTCACATACAGTATGTTGTTGACATACACCTATGATGAATGCAAAGAAATACAATGCACCAGCGTTTTACAAAAAACATTGTTGTCAGAGCTAATTGTTAAATGTTTGGTCAAAATACGCAAATAATGAAGCTGATTTTTTTTTTTTGCTTCAATATCAACGTACAATTATCTTTGGATACTTATTTTGACGATCTTCTGAGTAACTTTTCTCTGCCTGCTAGGATCCTTTATTTAAGATTCAGGCTGTGGTGTGCAGTCGCCTCTGATTGCAGAACAATCTGTGTGTTCCACTTCAGATCTCAAGTCCCAAGAGAGACCTTTTTATAGTTAAACAGGAACCAACCCTCCCATGTGGCTTCAACTCAGCTGCGTGAATGACATAGTTTTTTCTTCATAATTTATCCGTTATTTTCTTTTCTTCTTTGATTTTTTTTTTGTTCTTGTGCACACAAAGTAATCAGTAGCCATAAGGGAGGCGTGAGTATATCATTTATGACAATGGCGAGGCAAAGGGTTAACAACTGGAACACAATAAACTTTACAGCATAATTTACAAATTACAATCATAGGCATACACAGCTTTGCCAGTTATGTGCCAGCCTTTTGTTTCAGGGACTATGGCCTCAAGTGTTTAGATGAGCAATTGAAAATAAACAATGAAGTTGACACTGCATTCAATATCAAACAATATCCAGCACAACAATAAGCTGAAGCATGAGCAATACAATTTAATGGCTGACCAATGATACATACTCCACTTTGTTGCCCAGACGATGTTAAAACTGTGGAAGGAAATGATGTAAATGGTGACCTGCAGAGGCAAAAACATTGTATGAAGGGGGTCTCATGAGAGTCTGGCTGACAATGGATCAAAATGAGACCAGGAACAATGGAACAAATACAAGTTACTGACAACATTCACAGCCTAAACCAGATGCTTGTGTGAGAAAAAAAACACATTTTGATTATTTGGACCTTTGAGCTATTGGAGCCAAGGCTATACAGCCCACCTGGATGTTACAAAGCCTCATCATACAGAGATGGGAGGCTGAACTCTAACTCATGTGCTCTTATCTCATTCCGACATCTGTTTGCACTGGCTCTTCCAGATGTTTCCTGCTTGGCTTCTGCTGATTCTTTACTGGGCCAAGGGCCTGCGCACTTGCCTGTCCTCCCACCCCTGTGTTGGTGCTAGACCTTTGGGTCCCATCAAATGTGTTTACCTAAGGCCCCACGCTGATAGTAACTTGGCGACAAGGCAAAATCATATTCCAAATGTCATCATCTGTTAGTGGGAGAGGCAAGTTATTTTTGATTCAGGGCAAGTGCTTTGGCCTTCAAGAGACGCAAATGGGAGGTCATTCTTATCCAAAGGACCTTATGTAATTGTTCTCTTTCTATCTGCTGCTCTACGTACCATACCGGCTATAAAATTAAATCAAATGTTATTATCAGCAAACAACAGTTAAGTCATTCAGGCGTACGTGACTCCATTCACTGTTTCAGTACCTTATGATGTCCCTTTCTTCATTGAAAGATAGTTTGGATGAAAGCCACCTTTCTACTAAATGCATTTCCAGATTGTTACATGGACAATAAATCCATTGTGAGGATATTTAAGAAGAATAGCAAGAGTCTAGAATGGACTTGAGCTTATATAGCACTTTTTCTAGTCTTCTGAATACTCAAAGTACATTTACACCACATATCACACCTACACATTCACACACTGATGGCAGAGGTTGTTATAGAGAGAGACCATCAGATGCAACTAATCCCATTTCCCAAGACCACCTCAGGATCGAATCTTCGACCTTCCAGTTGAGATACGACGACTCTACCACTGAGCCACAGCCACCCCGTTTACAGATAGTCATATATACAAGAGATTACCAGAAGTTATTGTACATTTTATGAACCAGTTATTTGTTGTCTTCATTTAATTGAATAAAGGGATTTGTTTATGTGGGTATTTATTTTTTATAGAAAACCTCCAGACTTAAAAAGTTGTTAGCTTCCCATCACCAAACAGCAGAGAAAGGACAAAGGTCATGACCAGCTGATAAATGTAGATGAGCATTCAGCAGATATCACTTTGACTTTCTTTTTTCTCAGGCATTGGTCGAAACTAGACACAGAGCTGTAAGGAACGATTATTGGACTTTGCAGCATGTCCTAAATGGAAGGTGATGCGTGCCTTGTGTGAAAATGTGATGATCAAATTTGAAAAGATGTCAATCAAGTGATTTTTACTTCTCCTTTACGTGTAATGAGAAAAGATGCCCTCTGTCCTAGCTCTAAGGAACAATCTGATTCAAATTGATGCAACAGAGAAAAACTCTTATCTGCTCAAATAATTTGCAAACACACTGTGATCAATGTCCCTGAAAACAAATAAATACAAATCTCCTCTGACACTGTGAGGTTTGGGGCTTCATCCAAACCAAGAAGAAACATGTACACACAGGATAAAAGAAATCAAAACACATTTGTTTATTTATGCATTTATTTATGCATCTAATTTATTTAAGATTACTTAAGTTTTGATATTATGTTGCTCCAAATTGGAGATGTACACACAGGCAGTGGAAGGATCAGTGTGTGAATGCTTGTACCATCTTCCCCGCTCAATCAACCGCCATCTCAACCTTACCCTACTTTTAGCCCCACCTTTGACTGTTTTCTTCCTTGTCCTGTTTCTTGATCCAACATCAATATCTTTTTTATTTTTTATTAAAAATGTTAATTTTCTAATTCCATCTTATTGTTGTCCTTTCAGACAACAAACACTTTCAGGTCCTGCAAATTCTTGCAGCCGTGGTGTTTAAATGGAAAACTTCAAAAGTGTAACTTGTTTTTTGAATCACATCTGCTGGAATGCAACACACAAGGTGTCTGTCACGTCAAGCTGCAGCGGTGCAAGGCAAGAAGAAGTCTGAAGATGAGAATTTTTAGCACATAGCACATCATGAAATGAGAGTCTGGAGCCTGCAGACAGATTGCAGAGACATTGTTTGATGGTTTGGCAAATGTGTAAGTGCTACTTCTCTTCACCCACACACACAAACAAACCCAGAACCCTGCTTCAGTGAAGACAGACAGCGGTTCATGATGATTTTTTTTTTCTTCTGCAGTATGTACAACATAAAAACTTTTAGAAGAAAATGATTGTGGTGACATACTGTTGAAGGCAAGTTATTTTTCAATAATTCCACCTTGACAAATCTTGGCAGGGAGTCCAAGCATATGTTTTAACTATTGAAATCATGTTTTTTACGCTGTATTGCCCTGTTTGGCATTGTGGTTTTTCAGCCTTTTGCAACTAATTCTGCAATTATGTCATTGTACTTGCTTATTCCGGCCATGGCTCTTTGACGGAAAACAGTGCACTGCTCCCTCAGAGTGAGGACTGACTCTCTGCCTCAAGTGAAGGAGTTTAAGTTTCTCGAGGTCTTAAAGACACAGTATTGTAACAGTTCATGTTTGGAAGGCCATAGTTGTGTTTGTCCAGAAGTGTTCTTAATTCCCACTGTGTGAAGAGTGCAGGTGAGGGAGGGGCAGAAGAGAGAATGTGTGAAGCTGCTGTGAGTGACACCGCAGGTGAAGTGTTTTTATGACAAGTTGTTGCTTTGTTCTCTGCTTGTTATCGGCATGGTCACAGCGGACAGAGAACCGTTTATTAAAGCTTTTAAACTAATGATCTTGTTGTCCTTAACGTCCGGACGGACATTACAGTATGTAGATTCTGCTTCTGGGGGGCTCTCAATCAATAATACTATAACAAAAGATGACGTTGGCCGTAGTGAAGACGAACAAGCGAAACAGATCCGAGGAAGAGAATATGTTTAGGGTTGATGTATCCTCCAACAATAAACTTTCTGTCAAGGCGGCTTTGTAATGGCGGCCACAACAACAAGACACATCCCATTATTAAAAAATTGCAGATTTCTCTGGCTTTGATAACTGTTGGAAATATTTGAGGTCTAAGTACTCAACAACAAAACACATATAACAGTATTTTTTTAAATTGATTTAGATATTGTAATGCAAACATTGTCGTGAAATTCTACATATTATACGTTTAACAGGACACAATGGATCACGAGTACTATTGGTGCAGCGTCAGATGTACAGTAATGTGGGCATTTCACCCAATTGTGACGAGGCAGCTGAGCTGAAAGCCAAAGCTCTTGAATTAGTCGTTCTACGTTTCTACCCTCACTTGAGGTTCTAAATGATGGGTAATAACCGAAAACAATACAAACACAATCTAGATACAAGCAGCTGAAATAAGTTTCCTCAGGAGGATGACTGGGCTGAGCCTGAGAGATAGGGTGAGAGGTCGGACATCTGGATGGAGCAACTTGCTCAGCCTGCTGCCATCACAACCTGGCCCCAGAAGAAAATGGATGGATGGACTGATGGATGGATGAATATGGCTTGTTTAATTGAAATCAGTTAAAAAAATTAAAAAAAAATCCCCACCTGGGAATTTACTGATTAATATAGAACATATGACAAACAGGAAAGACGTGCATGTGCATGTAAGGAAGTGTCTGTCCATCCAATGTGACAAAGTTGTGAGATACAGTTTCTACAGTAGTGATAAAAGCGGAAATTGTAACCTGTCTGAAGCCTGCTATGAAAATATGTTATCAATTTTCAGTTATTTCTAGTAACATCTATTCCTGGTGAGTTACTGAACTCACATCACTGGCACTGATGTAAACTGGCTTTAAGGTAATGGGATCCATTTCATATCTTCCAACGTTTCATTTGAATTATAACGATCAGAGCATATTTATAGGATGTACTGCCAAGATGTATGATGCTTTCCAGACCGTTTGGCACACAGCTATGCAGAGTGCCCTGCAGATGGTTCTTTTATTCACCTTATCTGCCTTCTTTTTTCTCCTTTTCTTTCATTTTTCTTTCATAAAATACTCTGGCTTAGTCTTTTTCGGAGAGCAAAAGAGGAAATCCATCAGATCTGCAGTGGTGCAGTGTACCTCTGGGCTCATAAATTGTACATGCCTCAAAGTAGCAGGATGTACAGGCCTAATAGGGTGTATCCTCCAGGTTTCCTGTTAGGTTAACCCATTGGGTCTGGGGTATTCTACCCTGCCATTGGATCAAGACGCAGCCCCCTCTTGCCCTTACACTTACAACAAATGTGCCTTTAATGCAGTCAAGCTGCAAAGTCAGCATTGAACTTAAATTTTTTTGTTGTGTAATGTTTTGTATAAGCAGGTCACTGCTGTCCTTTGTGGAGAGCATTAAGCCAACAAATCATATCCCTTTTAGAGCCATTGGTAGAGTTTTATCATCACTCTTTTTAGCAGATATACAGATGCGTTGATATGTGAGGTGATTGGGAGCATCTTATTCCAAGCTGGCCATGGCATAGCCAATGAGTTGGTTGCACGGTAAAGAATGATCAAGAAATCAAATTTATCAAACGGTAATTTAATTTCCATCTCATTTCAGGAATCACACCCGTTCAGATGCACACATGCAGACCCTATTTCCTATTTGATTCAATTCCCAGCTCTTCACATAGTCTCTAGGGGATGGAGTGTGGCTGGCATTTAAAGCGTTAGACCTGAGAGCAGGAAACTCCAGCGCAGACCAGTGAGAGAAAGGGAGAGGGGTGATCAGGTGCTCCATCTGGATCTAATTCCAGCTGGGCCCAGATAAAAATAGAGGCTGGGTGATGGGCCATCGGAGCAACAGTCCTTTTTCTTCAGAGGTGTTAGGGGGATGAGCATTGTATAGCTCCATGTTTATCCTTGATACTGAATAGCATATACATTTGATTGGGTTGTCCATGAATGCTAAGGTTTAAGATAAACAGCATAATGCAGAGTTACACCCTGGATAGGTTTGCAGGTTTTGGGGGAGTGGCCTTGTTATACACTTCCGTTTCTCAACAGCTGTTTCAGACAGGCTGGTGAGAAGTTTTCCTCGGTTTTGTCACTAAATTAAATTAGGCCTTTGAACCATGAGGGTCATCCCCCTGTGCTTTCTTTTCCCAGATAAAATGCTCAGATAGGACATGTTGAAAGGATATGTTTCCAATTTGACTTGTGCCACCCTTCTCCCTCTCAGAACCCCCCCCCATCATATTTCTCCCTATCTTCCTCCCTCTGTCTGCCTCCCTGTCTGCCTAGGTGCATGTGTCAGACAGCTGATTAATTCCCCAGAGACAGAGCTGGAGGGGGGTTGGTGGAGATTGGGGGGAACACAGAGGTGAATGGATAAATCATTGCTTTATTCATTCACAGGTAAATAAAAAAACATGGTCATGCTCAGAAATACATAGATCTCCCCTCTGACACACACACAGATGCTCTGCATTAGCGTCCTCCTGGCCTCAATGTTGTAATTTATAAACTGCTTCTACATGCAGACCCAAGGGGATGACTTGTATCTCGGCTGCACTTGCAGGCATATGTGTCTCGTTGTTCCAAAAGGGTTTATACTGTATAGCCTACCCATACATCAGAAATATCATCTAATTCCAACACAATTGTGAAGTTGATCGAAATAAGCCATAAGAACAAAAGACACATGAGATTCATTACATGAGGCAGCTTTTCTATTATTGACATCCTCCCCTAAGTAACGGTCTGTCGTCAGCAATAACAATATTATGATGGCATATGTATTCCACTAAGTCCGTATGAAAAGATCCAATCAGGATTAAAAAGAACCTGTTTGATATATTAACATGCACACAGAGCCAGGTATGCTGTGTCTTCAACTACAAAGGCCCTTTACAGCTATACACACAGTGGTTATGTATTCACTGATCTTCAGTAAACATAACTTGCAGCTGTAATGAATGCTTCATTGCAGACTTCTTCTTGTCAATCAATCATTATTAGTACACCAATTCCTGACAAGTGTTATGTCGAGACGCTTCACAAAAGAGCATATACGCAGGCAGGATTTCTATTCCTCATGTTCCTGTTGTTGACACTTTCTTGCCACTAAGGTGGGGTTGGAGTAGGACATCCAAGGATGAGGAGGGTGATTGTTTGTGGGTACCACACAGTCTTTTAAGTATTGTTCTTATAAATTTGAAAAGGTATAACTTACAACACAACATCATTGTCATGTCAGTTAATGAGGAAATCCAGATATACCTAATGGATGTGTTTAGGTGTGAGGAACATGATGTCCATTGTTGTGGTCATTCCAGATGTGTTTGTTCACCACCTTATTTGCCTCTATGAAGGTTTATCCTCTGATGGGCCCACTGCCCAACAGAACGGTAGTATTGCTTAATATGTAAATTATGTAATCTGAAAAAGACGTTATGTCTTTTCAAGCAAGTTTTTATGTGTGTTTTATATTCCCAGTATATGCTGAGCATCAACCTTTTTCTTACACACTGATGAAGGTGTTGAGCTGAAATTCCTTCAGATTGTCTCCTTGTCAAATGTCTGGACACGTGAATTGCTGACATGCTATAAAGAGTATTTTAAAATGTAAGTTTTTGATAAGAAGCTGGACAACTACTCATGACTTCATTGCATACCTTACAATACCTTATCAACCACAGAGTTAAACATACACAAAGTTACCAAGTATACAGTTATCGCTCATGTTATCCAGTTAGGTGGTCTATTAAACAGTTAAAAAGCTAAGTTAATACACCCATTTTGAACAGTTCATCAGATGCAAGCTTTTATTTTCTTAATTTGGATTACATGCATTTCTATCAATTACATAATTGGAGCATATTTGTACACATTGATCATTAAGTTAAAGTCAAGTTTAAGTTAATTTTCTCCAATATTTCCATAAAGTTCTCTTAAAAGGACCCACATCAGTTTGATCCTCTACAGATTGACTCATGTTTGTATCCAACCCAAAGTGGCCTTTGGTGGGATTGCAGTTTTTGGCATTTCAGCCAATGCACAGCCTTTGTTGAATGAAGATAGTGTATTTAATGCATATATGATGTGTTGTAATTGGAATATTTGTCTCATAACATGCTCCACACTGTCTTTTTTTTTTGCCATTTTTATCGCTTTTTGAATATGCTTCTTTTTGCCAAGGCTACATTTATCCTTACATATCCTTTTCCTTATTTAAATATCTAGCACATTGTGCTCTGATGTTTTCTTAATTACAGACATAAACAATGCTGTAAAACTCAATCAATCAAAGTAAACCATGAAAACTCACAAGGAGTTATGTTTTAAAGTGATCCTTCTACTAAAAGTTAAATTCATTGGCATTGAGACATTGAATGATGTTGTTTTTGTTCCTACTTTTTTTCTTCGATTCTGCAGAAGTGTAGTTGAGGGTTGTGGTGTAGTGGAGTCACAGTGTTGATAGTTCAGATGAAGCAAGTAGGCATTCAGCTTTGCAGATGCAGCAAAAAATACTTGTAGGGAGGAGTTTCTGATAAAGGTGGTTTCCTGTATTTGCTTCTTTTAGCGGGGGAGCGTGTGTGTGTGTGTGTGAGTGTGTGTTTGTGTGTGTTTCAAAAAGAGCAAGAGCACTGTTAAGAAGAGCAGCTCCAGCTAAATGAAAAAAAAAAAAAAAACAGGAAAGGATTGTCAAATCAGCAGTGCATCCCCTGATGAACTGTGTGTGTGTGTGTGTGTGTGCGTGTGAGTGTTTATACATGTTAATGGTATAAGTATGTGTATGCTGATCTGAATGTGTCACCACTGCACTTCGAATGCACTATGTTTACTGACTTTAAAGCAAGTTGCTAATTCATGCACGGTCAATGACCCTAAAATAAACTGACCCTCCAACCAATCCTCCTCCTGCTCACCAGGCCTTATCTGTACTTCTCCCCACATGCAGCTTCTCAGGGGGGCTGAGTGTGCAGAAACTGAAAGTGATGTAGCTACGAGCGTCTTTCCTTTTTACCCACACATATTTATTTCTGCTTTAAGAATTTCAAGTGGAAGTCTATATTTTTCTTGCATTGAGTTACTTTTAATCATTAAGATTAACTATTGGTTTTAGGATCAGCAAAGGCTATTGCATTTTATTTGTAGCCTATATTATAGAACATGGAATAACCATGTCTGCTGTCATACTGATATTCATAAGGAACAATGACAAACTAATCCAATCAGTCATTGTTGTGCCAAACCTTATATTTTGAAATGGTATAAACTGCAAAAAGGTTGTTAATGTGAATGGTAAATGGACTTTTTTTTGTGACACTGCAGGTCACAGCGACCCATTCACACAGTGATGGTATAGTGTATGTAAAGTGACCATCAGCAGTAATGATTCACATTCATAGGCTGCCGACGAAGCAGCAGGAGCAACTTGGGGATAAGTGTCATGACCAAGAACACACATGTAGCTGCAGGAGCTGGGGATCAAACATGTGAAAATAGCTGGTTGTCAAACAGAGGTTTTGTTTTGACGTCGCCTCTGTTGTTTGGTTGCTGAAAAATACATTTACTACATATACTTTATTAATCATTGAGGGGAAATTCTTTACACTCGATCATTAAAAGACATTCCACTCATCGGCTCGAAATACACAGATTCACCAACACAACTTATGGAAACGCACTAATGATGTCAGAGGACCGCCACAGAGGGCGCCACTGAGCTGTTGGGGATAACAGTGACTTGCTCCGAAGTACATCAGTAACACATAAGAAGTGAACCAGCAGTAACCAGTCTAATTTCCATACTTTTGTGCCAGGACTTGAACCGTCAACTTTCTGGTTCACAACCAGGACTGATCTGAGTAGGTACAAACCCCAACTTATAGCATTTTTCATGCAATTAAACATGGAAAAGGTACATTTTTTAATTGTATGTACATCTATCTTCTCTTTGTTCTTTGTTTTTCACAACATGACAAAAGATAATGTCAGTTGATAATGAGGAGACAGTGCTACTGATACCAGAAGTTCGCAATAAAACAATAAACTTACATAGACACGTAGAAAGATGGCTTTGGTATTTAAAAAAAGGTGTTACATGATAGTGTTTTTGAGTTGTGTTTTTATCAATACAAGTACACAAGTAAAAGCTCATCCAACAAACTTTATAGAAATATTGTAAATTACATGCGTGAAAGGACAAAGTTAGATTTTGTTGACAATGTAAGAAAAACAAAGGTGCAGTTTAGCTTCCAACTGGTGGTGTGTATATTAAAATATATTGATGTTTTCATGTTAAATGTAAAATCATACCTTTATCCCAGAAGAATACAATCTATTAAAAATCTAATAAAAAAGTAATATAATAAAAGAAAAGAGCATTTTTAGCAGGATAGAAATCAGTTATAGGATATGCACATAGTGGTAAGTACTCTTATTTAATATCTGTATTTTTGTTTTTATCCTATATATATTTTGTATATATTTGTTTGCACAGTTTTTTTTTGTTTGATTGTTCTGTATGTCCAGCACATCTAAACAAACATTGTTAACTTCTCATAATCATTAATTGTAACTGAATTCATGCAGGAATGAAAGCTGCGTTCCACATGTTGCGTAGGCACAGAGTTAATTGTGTGCACTTGTCCGATGAGTCATTTGAAAAGGATGACAACAGTTTAGCTTTGGATACGGGAACACTCATAAACACAACTTCTTCAACACGAAAACTTTGATGTTCATCTAATTTGGATGTTCTCTCTCTCAGACTAAAATAAAGATCATGTTGCTCCAAAAAATCGGTGTCATTCTGCCCTGCGTTGTTTCATGTTATCACCTGACAGCGCTCTGTCCGGCACATCAGCTGTCCTCTGACTCAGTTACAATGGCCTAATTCCCTCACCACACATTTGCCTTGGGTATCTCTTCCTCTCTCCGTCCCTCTCTCTTTCTCTGTCTCTCTCTCCGTGGGGTAAGAGACTTACAGGGGGAGATGATGAGAACAGTGGGCTGTTGCTTTTCCCAGCCACAGCCCAGAAGATTGCTTGGAGCGAGGAGTCCACCCCTTGCCTCAGACCCTGGCCCCCCCTTTGGCCCCCAGTGATGTGGGAAAAGCCTGGGAGGGTGTCCCACTGAGCACGCTCGGGCAGTCATCCCAGGCTACAAACTTGTCACTATACTGCGCTCTGACAAAGCTTGTTAAATATAACTCCCTTCGTGAGTGTTTTCTTTTCTTTTTTGCCATGTTGTTTCACCTTGCCTCAGACAAAACAATAAGTGCCACACAAGTTGCAGTGGGAGTCAGTGAGGTAGAATTGCACCACTGAGTCTTGACTTCTTGTAACCACTTTAAAAGCTCTGTTTAAACATCTGTTTCACTCTCCTGAAACAGTCACGAGAGGGCTATTGATTGACAGAGCCTTGAAAGTTGTCCAGCCTTTTTAAGGTTTTTAACATATTTACAACTGTTAAAACCATTACTGCAATAACCACTGCTTTAGGTGTAATCGCTCTCATCCAGCTGCTTGGCTAAAACGTGAGAATTACAAAACCTCCATTAAGAGCGAGAGGGATTGCATGGTGGCTTGGTGAGTAATCATTGGCTAGTCCACGTGTGTTAAACTGATAAAGAGCAGCAGGATCTGTCCAATGTCAAGTCCTGTAACACGCCAAACGTGCACGCATGCACACACATACACTGATAAGACAACTTTACATCACTACAGAACGTAAGGGTGCCAAAATAATGAGGGCGAAAAGCAATAAAGACAGGTCACTCACCTTCATCTTATAGCTAAAAAAAAGTATCTTTTTTTTGTATGTCACCAGAAGAAGTTCGCCTTATTTATCTTAAGCGTTATCTCCAAGCAGTGCAAAACTGCTCCAAAGAACCAATTTCATTAAATCCCTTTTTTTTTAATAACATACAAAAAGGAACATAAATCAAGACTGCTGTATTTTCACATGCACACGCCTTGCAGCTGAGAATGTTGTACGTCTCTGTTTCACAGATTCAGCATCCATATGCGATGGAGCAGAGCTTTATGGGAAAATCAGTGACCTAAGGAGCACTTTACAGTGTGTCGATAGCCACAGTCCTCACTCCTTTCCCCTGCATCATCATTTTCAACACTTTATGTCAACATAGCATGACTTCTTTTTTCCCTTTATCATCATTATATGTGGAGCAATGATCAGTTGGCACCAGATCAAACCTCTGCCTGCTTTGTGTTAGCACTGAAACACCAGAGGACCCTGTTTATACACTTCCTGAGACAGTGACTCTGAGAAAAGCAGCCAGGAGAGAACATGTCCTTTTTATTCCCCCTCCAAAGTTAGATCTTAGAACCTGTGAGATACATGCAGAGTAATGGTTGGGAGGGGAAGCAGCAAATGTCAGTTTGCCAACAGCGTGTGTTTGTGTTTGTGTTTGTGTGTGTGGAGGGTGCGGCATAGGGGAATGGTTGTGGTTCCATGAGCAAGGGCTTCTTGGCACATCATCACATGACTTTATCCTTTCTCACATGGTGAAAAAAAGAGGAAGTGTGATCCCATAGACTGTTTTATTGTCGAAAAATATCTGCGTTGCACAGTCACAGTACACACATGATTATGTTGCAACCACATTTGAATTTCAAACCTGTTTATGTAATTATAGGTGAGATGGGGATTATTTAAAAATAAAGCTATGCTGCTGTCCTGTGGTTATGATCTATGGAGACATTTGATAAACTAGTAATTATAAGGTACAGAGGTAGAACATTCCTGTGACACACTTGACACAAACTAATAATGAAATGTAGTGTTTAGTGTAAGTTTGTTCCATGGTCAAAAAACACTAAACTTAATTTGTTAAATTGTAAATTTGGGTGAACTTTTAGAAGTTTTGTAAGAGTTTCAAATCAACCACTGGAACAGGATCAGTGTGTTTGATATGGCACAATCACTGACATGATCAGCATGCAAAAGCTTCTTCTGTCTAAAACTCCTCTGGAGGCAACAATATGTAACTTTTCCACCCAATGTAACTTTGGCAGTTGGCCATGGTTCTCCTGAGTAGTGCGTACAACTTCAAGGCACCAGTTCACCTGCCTTCAGCTAAATGGAAGCCAGTTTGATACAATGGTCAAGGCGAAAGACAAAAGAGAATGTGACATATGAAGCTAAGAGGAGAAAAAGAGAAATCAAGTTGGCAATAAGCCAGAGGGGGGAAAAAAACTATCAGACAGGCTTATACGTGTTTGTTAGTAATGTGTTGTTAGAGTTATGCTACGTTCCAATTGAAATGGGAAGTGGGAAATCTCAAGTTCCCAGTCGCAAGTGTTAACTGGAACAGTCCAACAAGTCGTATTTACATAGTTTGAAAGACAGAGAAAACTTAGTTGCCTGAGTAAGAATCCAACATGGCTGCTACGTGCATTAACGGTACCACAGTGTTTATTAGCCGCTTGCCCCTCTTTTTGTTTGATTAGATCAATCACATCAATAGTATCGTGACAGTTCTATCTGTGGAAAGGCTGTCATTTTATTTTTGTGCACAAACTATCACATACTGTGTTGTAATCCACTGGCATTAGCAAAAAAAAAAACTTAAGGTACTCCTGGAGGTGTCCATGTTGCTTTATAGACTTGCAACTGGAACACACTCAACTCAGGTGTGACATCATTCCCAGCTCCGACTTCCCAGTTTCGAGGTAAATGGAATGCTGAATAAGCTGCTAGTCCGATGCCGTCAATACACTGACTGTTTTTCAAAAGTGTAGTTGCACTCATAGACTTTCAGAGGGCATCAAAGACATCCAAAAACAATTTCTCTATAATGTTTCTTTTCTTTATCAAATCAAGCCAATCCGGGGGCGCCGATAGCTCAGCGGCAGCGACTGCGCGCGTACCATGTTGCGAGGCCTTGCTCCTCGCGCGGGCGGCCCGGGTTCGCGTCCGGCCTGTGGCCACCTTCCCGCATGTCTCTCCCCACTCTCTCCCCCTTTCCGACTCTATCTGTCCTATCAATAAAGGCAAAAAGGCCAAAAATAATCCTTTAATAAAAAAATAAAAAAATCAAGCCAATCAGCAACCTCGAGTGTTGAACAACAAAGTCAATGTGGAAGCGCAAAACCCCCCAGTAACAGATGGGTGACGTCACACAGGCTTCGCTCATTATTTTTAACAAAGAATTTGGCAAAGTGGTGCTTTGAGGTGAATGCTAACACCAGTTTGCTAAGCATTTTCTATATATATTGTCAAAATATTAGCATTAGCATTCTTATATGCGTCTAAACACAGGTACAGTCTTGGTAAAAAAAACAAAAAAACCTCAGTAGACTGACCAGCAGCGTATGTATATATAATGCTAAAAAATGTTGAGATGCCTTTAGGTCTTGAGTTAAAAATATTTTAATGTTTGGTTTTATACCTTTATTTTTGGTTATTATATCCTCAAAGTAGGCTACTATATGCCCACATCTCTGGTGACTCCCCCAGTCTTGGTAGCCTTCTCCCTGAGCGTCAGGGGACTTGGCCTTCTCACGTCTCACTCCCTTTCTCTGCTCTCTGCTATTGTAAGTCATTGCTCATGTACTTACTGTGTTATTGCAACAGAAATAGTTCATTCATGCTGTTTACATATGCTTTCACACAGACCCAGGGTGTTTCTGTCCTTTCCCACCAAACTTTAACCTCTGAAGTGCCAAAGGTCCAAATCGCTTACTTTGCTCACTGTTTTTTTTCCGCAGATGTGGCCGTGCTTAAATTCCTCAAGGGGGAAGATATCTAGTCAGTCGCTTTTCTTCCTTCTTCTTCTCAGTGTATTGGAGCTTCTTCAAAGCACCCAAGAAACCTACGTTTTGTAATTATTCCTCAAACTACTATTCCCTTGTTTCCAACATTTCATGAAACCATTAAAAGCTCGTTTTGTAACAAGAATGATCTCAGCTCATCTGAATGAATCATTTACTCAGCCTCATTCTTAGCAAGGTAAGCCAAATCAGAGAAAGCAACATATCATGATGCTCATCATCAGCCAGTTCTCATGACTCACTGCATACAGTGGGGTAGCAGGTGCTAAGAGTTGGCTTTGAGCAACTTCCCCCAGTTTAACATGTAAGTGAACTCATGGAAAAGACTGAGTCTTGGATATTGGATAAGGTTTACTAGCATATATGGACTTCTCTATCTATCCATCAACACCTTTGTTTTTCCTGACAAAAAAATCTGGTATGGGCATTTTTAAGTAAGTGGAATATATTAGTTTCTAAATCAGACCAAAGAGCTCTGAAGCTTTTGATTTACCAATCAATCTTTGTTCCAACCCTCACCCATGGTCATAAGCTATTTATTTTATTAAACCTTTATTTAAACAGGTTAGTCCCATGGAGATTAAAAACCTGTTTTCCAAGGGAGAACTGGCCAAGATGGGCAGCAGCAACAACACAGTTACAGACGGAGACACAAAGACATACAAAAGTACAGTTCTCAAAAGCACAGCACCGTGGATTAAAATACAGCCATCTACGAATCATAAAAGTTTTCAGGTGTTTAGACAGCCGAGCTAAAACACTGACAACTTATAGAGGCCGCTTCCAAGTCTTTAATTTTAGTTTTAAAAACATTTAAGGACACCAGATCCTTGAGCTTTACGTCGTTCTGCAACAGATTCCAGGCCAAAGGTGCAGAATACCCAAAAGCCCTTTTCCTAATTTCAGTCTGAGCATTTGGGACCGAGAGCATAAAAATGTGTGGTCTGGGTGCTAACCGTAAGAAATAGATCACAGATACATAATAAAGCCTTTACTCCTTTGCTTCAATTTTAGCCTGGCCTTCAGGACAACATGAAGTTTATCAGAAAAACCTCAGACCCTAAAGATTTAAAAACAAACAAAACCATTTTTAGTGAACAATGGAACCAGTGGAGGGAGGCCTGGATGGGGGTAATATGTTCATGCTTATGAGAACCCAGTAAAGACGAACAGAAGCCTTCTGGACTAACTGTAATCATGTATGGGATGCCTGAATAAGTCCCACCAAAGTGCATTATTGTAGTCCAACAGGGTAGATATAGAAGCATGAATCCTGTATGTCAATGTTGTAACTCGAAAGATGTGACATTAAAAATGCAAGTCCAATTTGGATATTGTTTTGGAGGCATTCACAAAACTATCCAGGTGTCTACATCTGGCCAGAGAACACCCCAGGATCTCTCTGAAAAGAGCTGGAAGGTATAACGTGGTTCCTTTGTAACCCCTGCTGAAAGCAACTTGGTCTAGAAAGTGGAGGAAAATGTACATGTCGCAAAATCAAATCTAATGTACGGATTGCTTTTTGTTTAAACTTCGTTTCCAGATGAACACATGTCCCAAGCAAGGGAAATGCAAAGACAAATATAGACATTATTATGGTCAATGTTTGGTTTACCATAATACCATTCAAGGATAGTGAACAGAGAATGGTGCCATGGTGCAACTGTCCCCACAATATATGTTCAATATATCCACATCAAGCAATTCTATGTGAATTTACAGTGGGGCTTACAGTCCATTTTTATTGTGGGTAGAAATCAAAGTTACATTTGATTAAAAATTAAAGGTAAAAAACGTGTTGAGGTTAAAGTTACCCATTAGCTGCTAGAGTCTAACTTTACAACAAATGTTCTTCTTTTTTTTTTTAGCTTTATTCAAGAAGAGTAATGCACATTATTTACAGAGGTAAACAAAAACAAAATCACAATAAATAAATGAAATAAGTTTTAAAAAAAAGTAATCCACAGTATGTAATGTAAAATAGATTTTTCAAAAAAAGACGCATACAAAAATCTGGAAATCATGTTTTAAATAAAGGGAGAAAGGTTTTATAATAATGCTGACTTGAATCATTTGTTTTGATTTGGAGGCGCACATGAAGTGACGTTTTATGGTTTATTTCACACAGCATTGTGGGTGGTAAAATACGATTCATTTCCTGAAAGGATGCATCCGATCCGCACTGCATAAAACCTGGAAGTTAGTATCCATACTGAAATGTTCAGTCTACTGAGGTGGACCCAACAAAGTTCAGTTCAGTCTACTGAAACCCCTCCTGAAAAGTCAGCACTGCATAATGAACTGTGGCAATTTGGAAAGGGCCAAGAACTACAAAATGAAACAGGAAACACTAAAGACACATAGAGAACTCAAGAATGTAATTGTAAAAATAAACACAGGACAAAGAGAAACACATGATAAGAAATTACAAAATAAAACAGGAAACATAAAGGCTAAACTTAGAAATAAAGCAATCCAAATTACACAGAGGGGAACAAGCAGCAACACACTAAGTCAGAAAAAGACAAAATTAAACAGGAAATAAAACTGACCAATGAAAACTAAATCTAAAATAATCTAAACTGAGCAGGAAGACATGACTCAAAATCAAGATTGTGACAGTGTGACTACAGAATGTGAGTGTATTGCTATATCATATAACTGTACCAAAAAAATGTAAACATGTTTCACAATCAGGGAGCGACAATATCTTCATCAAAGGGGCCTTAGTAAAGAAGGAAGGTCTAAGGGTCACTCTACTTCATACCAGAAGTTGTATACAATTGATGTTCAATAAATATTAAGACAACAGACATACCTGCATGATTCGCAGGTATTGGTGGATAGAAAGAAACACAAATACTATTTTCCCAAATCCTGACTGGAGCAGACTAAAGGTTAGTCTCACCCTTTTCAGGAGTGACACACTTGTGATTTATTAGCCTGCCCTGACCCAGGATAACTCTTGCAGACCAGTCAGCACCACTGCTCTGTAAATCAGGCCTTGCCCAGCAGGAGCAGAACCACAAAACAAGTGGTGTGAGGTCAGAGGTAAATGGGAAGGAAGCTCAAATTCAAGCAGCCACCGGCATCTTCTGATAATCTGACATCTAGTTTAAAGGCCAACAGGTTCACAATCTTATTTTCACCCTACTGATTAATATTTATAGGAGAAATTTCCAAAGCATGAACCAGGATTATCAATCCATTATCTATACCGCTTTTTCAGTTTGGGTTTGCAGGGGGCTGGAGTCAATCCTAGCTGTCATTGGGCAAGAGGCGGGGTACACCCTGGACTGTTTGCTAGTCAATCACAGGGCTGACATAAAGAGATAGAAAATCACCTACTCACATTTTAGAGTTTTGGAGGACTGTGTTAGGAAGCCAGAGAACCCAAGCATAGACATAGAACATGCAAACTCCACACATAAAGGCTTCTGACTGATGGCGATTTGAACAAGGAACCTCCTGGCTGCGAGGCAACAGCGCTAACCACTGCACTTAGTGCATCCTGGAACCAGTATTATGTAATTTAAAATGCCATGGAAACTGTGTGCTGAATCATACACTCAACTTTTTTTTTAATTTCTGTCATATCACTTTCTGTTTGTGAGAATTTTGTAAGTTTGCTGAGCAGCCTTTGGGAGTAATAAGTCCCAAATTTCACTCGACCAATCTCCTCACCTCCAAGTTATTTCTCCCATGGTTGTTAAACTGTCAGGGCCAAAGCCCATTAAGCAGTTTGCTGGCAGAAACAACACAGTCAGCTTTCCTGACAATAGCCTGCTATTGCTAAGAACTGGAGTATATGCTGCTTACATAGTGTGTTTCTCTTTGGCTACACTGAATCACCATGCTTATTTCTGAATAACTGTGGAAAGTACCTGCTATAATAAGCATTGGTTTTCTTTTGTTTGTTGACTTGTTGTAGTCAAAAGTCACGCAAATGGAGCAACAGTAATGGCCACACAGGAGGGCTGAGCTGTGAAGGAAAGAGAGAAAGTGGGTAAGGATGAAAAAGACTTTCAGAAACAGACTCTTGTGGTCAAGGATGTTGACCCTTACTTATTTCTCATAAAAAGGGTGGGATATGTGATGTTGGCAGCATGTTGGCAAAAGTATGTTTAATGGTTGTTTTTGTTGGTGTTCCTGGAAAAATATTTGCTCTTTTGACTAAATCCTTCTCCATTTGCCCCATGTCAGCAAAGGCAGACCTGGTTCTTTAATTCATTGATTAGGATGTAGCATTTCTTACAGGAAAATGTATATAACTCAATGTATTTTAAGTTGGATAATAAATGATGAACAATAAATACACAGTTTACAAAAGCAGCTGTGTTTGACTGCATCTTTAGGAAAATGTACATAGTGCATCTGAACTGTTTCTTACCACTTCCTACAACAAAAAAGCTGTGTGCGTGTGTGTGTGTAGGTGTGTTTGTGTATGTGTATGTGTGTAACCCAGACAGCAGGGAGAAAGAGAAGCTGTCTTTTCACTAACGTTGATTGGAAGCAGATGTCGGAGAAAGCCAAGACAGGGGAGAAAATGTTTCGGAAAATTCTCAGGGCTCAGCCTTTGCTTTCTGGGCCCTGGCTCGGGGAACCAATCAATGCACAGCACCCGCTGGTATTAGGGGTGTACAAAGCACTCCCATTGGATAGAGATTCAAACGTGGGCGTTGGGAGCAGATGTCCTGGGAAAGTTGCTGAATCCCAGTCGACTGACAGCAAAAGAAAAGCAAAAACATTTGCTTGCTTGACTCGATAGTGAACAAAATCTGTTTTAATCCAGCTGAACCCTCACTCCCTCTCTTTTGTCTAATACTGCATGTTCAACAGTGTTTCTGTAGGCCTTTGCTATTCATAAAGGCTTATATATTTCAAACGAAATGGCTTTCAAATGCTGTGTTCTTCAGTTGCCTCATAAAAGAAAACTTAAGAACAATCTTTTAGGGAGAAAGAAAGCTGACTTCACTACCTTTCTGTTTTACTTTCATTCTTCATCTAATTCTGAGACAACGTTGATTGCCTACTTTTACCATCTCCCACCAGTCATCTTACCATCCTTCTCCACCTCTAAACCCTCCTCCCCTCCTTTTCACCTTCTAACCTTCAACCTTCTGCATTAAACCGTCCATTCTCTTTCTCATCTCTCCTCATCTCCTTCCTCAAACCCCCTCTCCTCCCCTCTCAACTCTCGCCTCCCCCCATCACCGGCACCCTGATTCCGTCACACTCTAGTTCACACACGCCTTCACCTGCACACAAAGCCCCATCTTACTCTTGCATTGTGCCAGTCAATTGCCTATTCACTGCAATAGCACACCACAAATCAATCATCTTTCCTAATGGAAAGTCCACATTAACATGAGAGGACACTCCATTTCCGTCCCAGAATGCCAGGTCGGCTGTACCTGAGCTTCAGCCGATGCAGATCCAGGGGCCAGCAGGCACTCTCATTTCAGGTGGGATAGCAAGGTGATGCCGCTAGGTCCAGGGGTGGCTCTAGGAGTCAATGTGGTATTAACTGAGGATGCGACAATGGCAATAAAAATGCAAATTACCAGCCAAAGCAGAGGATGGCCTGGATCTGCCCTTCATAAGCCTGGATAATACAGTCAGTACACCTGCCAAGACATGTGGTTCAACACATCTCAGACACAACAATACAATGAATGAGGAAGAAGGAGACAGGAGATGTGTGAGGACTATATGATAAGGTGCCCAAGCCTTTGATGCTCTGGCAAAGGATGTTCTTTAAGGATCAGCAACCTATAGCCTCTATTAAACCCGATTAATTGTTTTGTTAAACAGTGAAGACAATATATGCTCCTGAAGACAAAGACGACACGCATCTTTTACCATGCCTCAGAGTTGAACACATAATCTGAATCCAATACAGACCTTTGTGCCTGAATTCTAAGTTTATAGCACATCTGGTGTTTCTTGGTCACTGGTGTTTAAACAGCTGAGTCAAAGTCAATACTTTTGTTACATAACTAAAGTCAGTTTTACCGAACTCCCAAGTTTTTTTGAAAATGTATTTATATGCCGTTATCTGGCTTAGCAGTGATGTGGAAAGAAAAGGTGGTCTCCTGGTAAACTTTAGTTGCTCCATTAAGCAACATTTTCTGTTCCAATATATGTTTATGACATTTGCTCTTGTATGAACATGCCAAATGTTGAATAATCACTCAAAAAACGCTTTCCGTGAGTTTACATTTTTAAACATACAGGAAGTGGCCTAAAGAAACAATTTCTACTTCATGTAGATGTCAAGTCACAGCTAATAAAGAGCAGTAAATAAGCCAGACAAAGGGGACAAAGGAAAGTCAAATGCTTAGCCTGGACATATTTATCTCTTTCAGCTTGAAACAGACGTTTTTTTTTTGTTTTTTTTTCGTTCCTCTCACTGAAATCCATGAGAAGGGTCATATTTGAGAATAGACGGCAGCTGTAACCCCCTTCATGTTCGTTCCCTGGACACCACTGGAGTCCAAACTGGCTCAAGTCAACCCAACCATGAAGGACAATAAGACATGAATATATCCTCCCCAGGCATCTGTGTCTTAAGTCGGGCCATTAGGGCCCTTAGGGACACACTAGTCATATCTCACAACTTCTCTGCGTAATGGAACCACTGAGTTGGTCTCTTGTGCGTCACAGGGATTCTCTATCTTTAAAGAGGATGCTAATTTAGAGCAGTGAGGATAGACAAAGTTCTGCTTCATCCCTTGTTTCGCAGAAGGTCAATAAAATCTTCAGTTAAACAATGTTGACTGTGTCTGAATTGATGATGTTGTTGCAGTGATGACATCTAGGCTAATATTTTGCATTCCTACATTACATTTATGCACACTTTTGAATCAAATCTGCGATAGAAGATTTCCTCCGGAGTCATACAGTGACCAGGCTTTAAATGTTTGTCATTAAAAAAGCCGTTCTGCTGCACTGATCTTTACAATTCTGTAAGATGACATACATGTACTGAAATATCCGCATATGAAGATTTATGTACGTTTCTTTGGAGATTTATGAGGCACATACACCACAAAAGATAATACCATTTGTAATACTTGATGGGTCTGGCTGGTTTAAGAGAGGCAAGGTCAGATTTCTAAAATCTATTACAAATTACTGTCAGGGCCGCTTTATTACTCTGTGCTGCAAATGTAGCCACATGTTTCCAATTTACTATTCTGTAATTGCTAAGACTGAATCTGCAATTTGACTCGGTCACACTGTTGTGTATTATTTTGTGTAAATGCTCTGTGGCTAATTAAGGCTTATTCCAAGGCAATGCACATGTGTGCACGTCTGAAAAAAGGCTGCGACCCAAATATTTGAATGGCGTGGTAAAAGGGCTCGTAAGTGAGTTTAAATATCCTCACTATTTGTTCTTCCACCATCCTTCAGCTGCTTTGTTGTAGCTGTCAATCATCACTTGTGGAAAATGATTATCATTCAATGTTTTTTGTTTGTTTGTTTTTTTTATCACAGATGTGTCTTTGACATAGCCAGTTTTTCCAAAGCTTGCTCACATCAGTATATGGTCTCCCGCCTTGTCTTTCTCAGTTGTGTTAAGACATGCATGCAGGAGAGAGATTTAACTTGTTAAGACCCTTTATATAAATATTTAGGTTTAAAATCTGAAAAATGGTCCACATTCCAGTGTCAAGAGAGCCGCAAGCATGCAACGACAAGAGGTGATACTTCTCGTCAGGCAGACATCATCTGACATCCTTCTGTGGCTACCAAGTGTTATGGTTTTGACTTTGTGAACAGACTTCCTATTGCTCTATTTTCTGTATTTCACTTTCAAACACTGCTTTAAATCAGTGGAAGTGTTTGTTTCTTTTTCTGAATGAGGCAAAGTGCCTTACACATTGTGTCTTTCCAAGCTTCATGTCGGAGAAGCAGGTATAGATGTTGTCATAGTAGTTTGCATTTTGATTCAGGTCTTTTGGAAGTTGCACTGAGAAGGTAGAAGTATTTAAAAACCTGCCTCGTCGCAATCACGTCTGGTCTGGATCATCAGCCAAGTCAGAGCGAGGGAGGTGGAACAGGAGAAGAACCACCTGGGTAACCTCAGCCTGCTCTTCTGCCAAGAACACCAGCCACAAGCCCTACATGAGAACATGCAGATGACTGTGACAAAAGATAGTTCTATTGTGTATGCTTTAGGTTAATATCTGAAATGTTTAAAGTCTGTCATGTCAATTCTGTTTCATACTATTTATGTGTTCTGGGTGCTTTATTTTATTGACGTTGAACACATTGCTTCTTAATGTCTAAAACTGAATACACGTTGCTTACATTGTGCACAGGTTTATATGGTTAGTTCTCATGTCTCATGTTTTGTTACTTTATTCAGATTCTTTTTTCTGAAATGGAAAAAAAACGCCTACAAGCCTTCTCAATTTTGGCTTTATTACTAGTGTTGTGCAGCGGGGCCAAACAGCTGTGCTGTCAGGGCAACAGGCCATGGTCTTGTATGTTTTCTATCGACACAGGAATTTATATGAGCCCGAGGTTGCAAGCACATGAATGGGCCCCAGTGTGCCGGTTCTGTGTTGACGTCACGTAATCAGTGTTCTCGGGACAAACGCGTTAAAACTGGGACACATTATGGCCTGCATTTGATTTCAAAGGGGACCCTGGGTTTCCATTGAAGGACTACTACAGTAGACTGTGGTCATTTGAACAACTGGCTGATATGTTTGACGAATTTGTGCCATTTACAGTAAGGGATGCAATATTTTAAAAAATCTTTTTTTTTTAATCCACAGAGTAGTTTCTGATAGTTTTTAAAACAACTTATAACTTGTAAATGAGTGTTGTTCTCTATGCTGAACAATAAAAAACAGTTGATCCTTTTAGGACACAACCTTTGATGAGGTAACATAACATCGTAGACCACAAGATTTCCGGCAAAACTGGTATCACTATGTTACCATGCAGCCCTGAAAAATAATAGCACACACACTATTTCCAGTAGAGATGTGTCAGTGGCTTTCAGCATAAACAAGATGCACGATAACAAAAATAACAACACACAGTTATGAAATCTTTGTTCACATATATTTTATAACATTTTGAAGTACATTAAGTACATTTTAGAAATAGAAGCTACAGTTTATAAAACCTTTCCAGCAGAAATCATTGATGGGCCAGCATCAGCCTTTGTTTCTCTCTTGAGCAGACAGGTCTATTTTCTGTATCAAAAATAATAAAAAATAAAACAGAAACAAAACAAAAAAACTAAAATTTCGCTACATTATTTGGTCCTGCGCTACCTTTTTAATTTCCCATGTAAGCACCAGCTGTCTGCGACTCTTGTCTTTTATAAAATATAAATTATTGAAAAATATTCAAAATGTTCGTGAACTAAATACAATAAAAATGATCTCATAACAAAAATACAAAGACACTATAAAATATACAAAAGAACAACAACATCTGAAACAAAAAAACGTTTTCCTTCTGAATCCATTCTGAGATATGTATATGCCACAAACATACCAGTTTGTATACATTTGCCAGACTAAGGTTCAGCAATACCTCAGACCTGCAGTAGATTGTAATCTGTGACTTTTAACAATAGTACATTTTCCTGACAAAATAATCTTTAAAATATTAACATTTTCGGTAACAGATCTGTTTAAAAGCACATTTACTGTATGAAGCCGAACATAAAAATAGTATGACCTTGTATACTGACAACATTTAGTATCATGTTAGAAAAAAACCTGTTAAGCTCTCTCAAGCATGACGGAGTAGAAGAACCTGAAGAAAAGAAAACAAGTCAACAAAATAAGCTGAAAGAAAAGTACAGTGCAGCTTATAACTAACTCATGAATGGATTTCTCTTATTTTGTCAGATGACAATAATGATGAGGGAGTTTTTGAGTCATTGCTTGAAAAAGGGTCACCCAGATCAGCTAAGGCATTGTTCCTTGTGTCCTTAATGCCGTGTGCTTTTAACATGTGAACAAAAAGATAAAAGAAAAGTCAACACAAAAAAAAAAAAAAAAGTGAGAGATTCCTGGTCCCTGTCTTCTGATGCTGCGGACGATACCGACACAGCACTGTGACCAAAGACCTCACATGGGTTTTGGTTATTATTCCTGCTTTGTCTCTTGCTTATTTGTGTAATCTGGTTCTCAATAAAGCATTATGAAATACAATCTGTACAAATAGACATCTCAAAAGCTATTTTCATCCATATGGGTAACATTCAGCCACTGTAAACAATAACATTGTATTCCACGTTGATGTTCCACTTTGGCATTTTCCAAAAGCCCTGCCACTGTTCCCACTGTTGGGAAGAAACTGCAGCCGAGTATATGCTTGAAATGTAACCAGTGCATCTGTGTGCATGTCTACTGAGCAAACTGCACAAGTTACACAAGTTACAAACAATAATTGAATACACCTTAACATGTCAGACCAATGTCTGCCCCTAGTTCTTGATGTTTCGAGTTAACCGTAATTACATTTGCATCAGAACCCATTTCATGCAAACCCTTCAAGCAGCGCCAACTTGCATTGTTTCCTTCAGTCATTCCGTTTTACACCTCGCGTCAGTGAACCTCACCTGCAGAATCAACAAGACCTCTACGGTCTTATCTATCTTGAGTAAACATCTTCCAAATCTCTCGAGTCAACATCTTTCCACTGTCTGTCCCATTTCCCTACTCTACACCGCCATATTACACTGCAGCTGCTCTCTTGTGATCAAAATGCATGGCATGAAAAAAAAAAAAAGTAAAAGTTGACATTCTTAGGACTTAGTAAAATTACTCCTTTGACTCCTTTGAGTTTATGAAATAGCTATCCAGAAAGACATAAGACTATTCAAACACTTTTAAAGCAATACAAACATGGACAGTGAACTGACAAGTGATGCATATAATCTGCACATTAAACAAATACTCCCTAAAGACTCCTGAATCCCCCCCCTCCCCTCCCCACATAGATTGTCTACAGTTTGCTAATACTGGTTGTATATGCAAAAATGCATACGTTTCAGTCACAATATGTGTCTCTAACAAGGTGGAAAAAACATGTACAGGTAAAAGCGTCAGTTTCAAAAAGCAACGGTTACTTTCAGTTGTGTGCCTATCAGACAGTCTGGCTATGAGTCATCACACCAGGTCCTCACACCTCACAGAGAACAGGGCCCAGTGTCTCTAGTGTTGTCTGATAACCAATCAGCACATTTCAGTTAAAGGCTCCTCGAGAATGGTTGACCTTGGCAACTTATGTTTTGGTTCAACTGTAATACTTTCATTAACAAAATAAGAAAAATACTCCTGTCAATATTTGCCTGTTAACATTGTGTGTTCTCAATGTTGATAATATAATACTGGCACAATCATATGCTCCTATAAAAAAAAACAAAAAAAAAAACACCTAACACTTTTTTTTTGGTCCAAGCTGAAAAATCTCACTTTGCTAAAGAGAAAAGGGGGGTTGCCACTTTCGTTTATTTCAATTTTACATTTTGGCAACCATTTTTGTTTGCAAGATCTACCTACCTGCTATTTACCTCAGCAATATAATGAACAATTGTGTTTTGCCCTTTGTCTTACGTTTTCCTTAGACTCTCCTTCTGGGTCACTTTCTCTCCCTGTTGTGTTGTTCTTCAGAAGGAACAGAACCTGAGTTCCACCCAACAGTACTCTATCTGCCTTGAGCTGCGAAATTATACTAGCACATAATCACACATACTCACACTCACACACATATACATGCGCGCGCACACATCTCAAATGCAACAGGGTATGATTACAGGCCTTTGGCATGGAGCCTTCTTTCTTAAAACGCGAGTGTCCGAGACACAGGAGCTTGAAGTTGATAAAGACCCCAATTATTCATTCAAAACATTTTGGTCCCCAAAAGAAAACGGTGTACTGACTCTATCAAACAGTTAAGACCACTTTATGAGCCACAGTCAATGTGGCGTCTTTAATTCCTGTCTTCACCTCTTCTCTGCATCACTCGTCTGTATCTGGCTTTACGTCCAACATTGCATGGAGCTCCTCAGGAGTGTAGCCCAGCAGGCTTTTTAAGTCACAGACAAAGCGGTAGACGTAGCGTTTCCCTGATGTCTTGTGGATGATATTCTTGTCATAGTAGTAGCGTAGGCCGCGGCTCAGCTTTTCATAGTTCATCTTGGGTTTGTTTTTCCTCTTTCCCCACCTTCGGGCAACCTAAAGAAATGCACGCAAGAAGGGGTCACGTTTAACAAAAAAAAAGGATACCATTTCTAAAGATTGATGAAGCCAAAACAAGCCATAAAAAGACTGTGACAAAGTCAGAAGACATCTTGTTCATCTGGCTAAACACTTAGGACCCCCCATCACGTGTAACCAGTAACCAGCAGGGTCGTGGCCTCTCACCTCATCTGGGTCAGAGAGCTTGAACTCCCAGCCGTCGCCTGTCCAGCTGATGAAGGACTGGCAAGACTTGTCGGTCAGCAGCTCCAGAAGAAACTGCCACAGCTGAATGGGACCACTGCCTGTAGAACAGATGGCAGAGGGCGGGAAGGTGAGTATTTGATTTGAATTTGGCCTCAACGCTGGTTTGTGAGAGATTTGAGGAGATAAGAGGAAGAGCAGATGTACATCAAAAACCCTTCGTTATCGTTTTTTGTGTGCTTCAAAATATCATAGGACATGAAATAACACACTGCCTGTATGAGGTGCTAAATTTAACCCTGGAGTTAAGAAAGAGGAAGTGTATGGGTGGATGTGCGGAACTTTGCATGAACTATGCAAAATCGAGCACTGTCAATAAAAAAACTTTTTAAAAAAAACTACAAGAACAAGATATTTAAAACATTTAAAAATAAAATAAGTACAATCAGGGTAAAAATGAGAACTAGAATGCATCACACTGCTCAAACTTCTGCTATGAAAAAAAACGTGTTAATGATTCATGCCTTTTTTTTTTCTTTTTTTTTTACTTTTTCTGTTTGAAGAGGGACAAAGTAAACCTTCTAATCTGGGTCAGACTGAAGTTAAGAAGTGGAACCAAATGTCCTCCTAAATACAACAGAGCCATTCATCATGTATTCCCTTGTCTGCCAGTTGCCCCGTGCAGTATGTGAATCCAGAGTCTGTGTCTGCCTTAGTGCCATTCTGATGAAATCACCAGCTTGAAATAAAAAGCGAGCTGCCTTGAGGCTTCAGAAGCACAAAAGTGGACTTGAAATACAGAATGTGTGAGAATGACAGCAGTAGCTAAGTTACCCCTAATGTTTTAATGGATTTCATTTTCCTATATAACAGGGATATATTTATCTGCAAAAACTGAACTACAACATCTTAGTACATCTTGTGGAAAAGAGAGGAAAAGTAGAAGAAAGAGAAGCAGAAAAAAGGGCTGGTCTTGTCTCTGAACTAGATTCTTCGCTGCAGCACACTTTGATCTTGTGGTTTTTATCAGCATATACGCCAACCCACCTACTTTGTGAGGCTTGCATGTTGAAATCACACCTGCCTTATGCAGCACGCCGCCTCAGCAAAACTGAAGCAAAAGTCACCTCTTTCGAGTGCCTTTAGAAAACCAAGCGTACCCTTACAGAACGCAAACAAAAGCTTTCAGGGAAACAGACGTGTGGGCTGAACACTTGAAATGGTGCTTTTGAGTCCTCTATACTCCTGCTAAGGTTGGAGAAGGCGCATGACAGCAGCCACCCCGACTTTGGAAAATAAGTGCCTGTGCAACACTGGGTCTCTTTCACAAAGAAAGCTCCGACTCGCATTCCAAAAGTCTGCTTCTGTAACAGCGAGCCCACATAAGGGTGATACAGTGCCGGTTTACCAGCCCCCATGTGCTCTCACGCCAGAATGTAGGCGACCCTTTGACAAAAAAAAAAAAAAGTTTCCAAAAATATGTTTCAAGTCTTCATGCACGATGGGCCTCATTGGAAAAAAAAAAAAAAAAAAAAAAAGCATACAGTGTGTTAAAATGGTGGGTTTGCTGGGGATTTGCATTCACAGCAGTGTTGAGCTTTTGACCCACGGCAGGCGAAATGACTTTTGAGCAAATGAAGCTATTGCAAGAAAGCTGGCTGCAGATTTGTGGCAGGTTCATTTTTTTTGTTTTTGTAGAAGGTTAAAAATCTGAACTTCAATCATGCTTCTAAACATGCAAAGTATGCAGTGTTACAAGTTGATGGAAACAATGAATTGTCTAAATCATTTTACATTTTCTTTACAAAGGGTGGTGTTGCAAATAACGTGCCTCGAAGTCAGACAGGCTTTGGACTAATTTAAGAAGACAGAAGGTGGAGATTGCAGAGTATCATGATACATAGTGCGTTTACCAAGTTATATGACTGCCTGATGGTAGTGTAGACAAAAGCCTAAATAGCAAATTGTCACAGGAAACCACAGGGATGATAACTTGAGCTTTACTTATCACGCTGCACTCTTATCGGGCTTCCAGTCTTTTGCTACAAGTGCCACCTGTCACCCCAAGACTGGGACAGGAAGTCGAGCCGAGCAAGTTGTGAAGCTGTCATAAACATCAAATTGGAATTTTACACGAGCTTGTCTCTATTTGTTTTTTGTTTTTGTTTTTTTCCTCATTCCCCCACATACAAGCCACAGTGCATCACACACACCCTCCATCTTTACAGCACGACACTCTGCTTCCTGCTGCTCCTGACGACAGCTTGGACCAGAGCTCCTCGAAAATCATTCTCTTTTCGCAAAATTGGGCTATTTTAGCATCTTTTTCTCTCTCCGTCATTTCCTTTTCCCATTGTGTTAGAGCTCAGAGGAAAAGCATTCTCCTCAGTGAAAATACACATCGGTGTTTAAGGCAGGAAACATTTGCCAACCACACTTGTGGGGATATTTCAGCGTGATTCAGTTTAGAATCTTTTTTTAAGGCAAATTCAAATAGGGAGGATGTCATTCATACTCCAGACAGGAAAACTCTTGTGAGAATTGATTAAAAAAACAAACAAAAAAAACCCCACCAACTAGTTCATCCAGGTTGTGTTTCTGATTAGTCAGTTGTCATATTTACTTTATTTTTACTTTACTTTATGAATTAGTGCATCATAAGTGTTTCATGCTTAACTATCTACAAAAAAAGGTTGCAGGGAGCAACATAGCCTCTAATGGTCACTAAAGGGGCTTTCAGACTGATGTACTTGACATAATTTGATTAAAAGTAAATTAGAACATCTTTCTAACATCATTAGGGATGAATGAGCCATTGTTCTATGAAGGGCTTTTGAACTAATTACCACACAGATGACAACTTAACGCATGCATTCCAAGTTGGGGATAGTCTGTTGATATCTGGTCCATGCATTGTTAATGACGTGGAAAGAATCACTTGGATTTCCCCCTTTTCCATTGCTGACAATCTTGCAGCCTTGTGATTGTAATTTAAACGCAGCTGAAAAAGTCCCGAACACTGTAGCGATAAGACGTGATTCAGAGGCTTGTACACTCAACTGCTCAACTTCGCTGACAATCCAATACCTTAAAACAATGTACGCATTAAAGGCCATGCTGACACTAACTGTACAATATGTGCATTAAAGGCTGAGCTTGAACTAATCCATCTCATGACTACTAATGTTTATTACACTTATTCTTAGGAAGCACGTGATTTGGAAAGTACCTTTTCAGTAGCAAATACAGCACTACAGTTTGCACACAGCTTACACAAACTTTTTTTTTTTTTTTATCAGTTGTTTAGTTTTTATTTATTTAAGTTTCCTTTGTTCCTGCTCTCATACAATTAGAGAAGCAGCATCAATTACTATATTTAAACACAAATAAACGTGCAACCTTTTTGAGTTTTAACATCTAGTTGGTATGCTTTTTTTTGGGGGGGAAAAAAACACAACAGATGCAAAAGTAGTGCATCTTCTCAAAAGAGGTTGCAGATTCCCCCCACATTCTTTTTTTTTTTTTTTTTTTTTTTTAAAATGGAGAACATACATAAGCCAGCTCCTTGAGCACCAACAAGTATGAAGATGTCTCATGAGATAAAGAGATACTTTATCACCAGTGTTATGTGCATGTTTCATTTCTAGCTTTTATGCCAGCGTTGCCAGGACGACCTGGAAGAACTAGGTTGAGATGCGGGCTGCAGATAACATGGAGGTAGATAGAAAGTGAGACAGGGTAAGCGATAGTGAAAAATAGAGAAAGACAGAAAGACAGAGAGAAAAATAAAGAAGAAAAAAGATGAGAAAACCTATACGGTTTCCTTTAATGTGCATGACTTGGGCTGCTAGGGTAAAAGGTGTTTTTTTGATTTCACCATGTGGGCATTTTCAGAAACTGTTACTACTGCAATGAACAATATCACCAATTTATATGACTGTGAAAAGTATGTTAATTCTGCACCTTGAACGAAATCTATTCCAAATGGGCGGCCTAAAAAACAGTTATGACGCAAATAATAGTCTAGGTTTTGTGTGCCTAAACATTACATAATACATTGTGTCAAAGTATTTTCGACTTAGATGTACTCTACATGAGATGTACTACTTTGCATTGTTATTAACTTACTGGCACTCCTTTATAAAACAGAGCTACTATGAATATTTGTTTCCCCTCCTGTGACTGCAAGACGCAAACCTGCTTCGTATCAACTCTGACCTCTAGATGTCTCACCTGTATATCCTGCCAGCGCTGCTGCTGGGATGACAGGTTTATCCTTGCTGAGGTCTGAGCGCTCCCTCACATAGTCTTTGAAAGTTCCCTTGGGCTTGTGGCCATGCAAGGGCGTGGGGTAGTCTTCTGAGTCGAAGCTGTCGTATGACGGTACCCGCTGCAGGCTGCTGAATGAAGACTGGCTGCTCCATGACTGGGTTAATCGGTCGCAGCTCTCAAAGCTCTCGATGCTCTCGAATGAATCCTGACCACCTAGCTTACCTACAAAGGAAGAATGAGTAGAGAAGACAAGAGAGGGAGAGAGAAATGATGTTACATTCAAGCAAACTATGACAGTAAAATGCATCACAAATCACACTTAAATCATACATGAATGATAATTGTTGATTAAAATTTCCTTGCAGCCTTTTAACACAAAGGATAGCAACAATTCTGAAAGGAAAATAACTCCATGACAGAAAATGACGTGTGCTTCTCACTAAGCTGTATTGTTTTGCACGATGCCGCATCTCTGCATTTCCCGCCCCATTTCCCTTTTACAACCACCATTTGGATTTGATGTTTTAAATGGAAGACAATCACACAAATTCCATAGCTATTTTTGACCTTGGGAAAGATAAAACGAGTCCCCCAATGGTGAGTCATTATCAAATGACAGCTTGTGCGGCCCGGCGATTGATGTCGAATTTCAAACTGCTGAAATTGAAGCCACATGTGGATAGCAGTTGTGCTACAAAATACTTTCCCACGTTGGGAGAGCACAATGCAATCGCCCACAAGCTTGGTATGTGTGATGCATGAGGACTGGACCCTCATACCAAGCGGACACTTGCAGGAGGCTTGTATCGTCAACATGGTACATGCTATTCATTTATACAGCTGGGGATTTGCAAGAACAAAATCCTAGCTTTATGGCTATTAATGTAAACCATGCAGCTAATGCCTCTATAAACAATCTCTGGGAGAGGAAACAAGCCTTTGTTTTCAGAAAAGCAAACAGCTTCATGAGAAAACCCCCCACGCTCGCTAACTGAGGATGACACCTCTATCTCCTTACCCAGAAGGTTGAGTCGAGGAAAGAAGAAAGGTTACACCACTTTAAATGTTTTACATAAAGGACAAGCGGCAAAAGAACACTTTGTGGCTTTAGTTCGCGTTTCACTCTGACAAAAACAATAAGGTTTGCTTTTTCCCCCCCCTCTAATCAGGAGTGTATGAGACAGGTTTGTGCAAACCACAGACCGAAGGAGGGCCTGCTTTTCTTCTCTTCTAATATATAAACACTCTCGTGGCATGACAAGATTCTGGTAGATTCAGCGCAACCACACTCACGGAGACACTTAGAATAACACCATCTACATGCACTGACACAAGCATGCACATTAAGACACATTTCTCAAACCCTCTAACCAAACAACCTGTTCCCACAACAGATATGCAGAACACTTTTTTGCTGATAAAGCTCCACCAAATCAAACCGATCATTTGCTTAAATGCAAACTACATTTGATGAATTTTTCTGTATTCCTCACCTCTGCTGAGGCGTCCCACACACATGTTGTCGGGGGATACCACCTCCTGCTTGACGGAAAAGTAGTCCCCCTGCAGCGGGTTGAGGGGCGTGTCTCGTAGGATGACAGCGGGGTATTCACTCTCATACTTGAGCGTCAGCAATTCCTCGGAGCTGATGGGATGAAGTGTCTGGTAGGATTCTGTGATGAAGCCGGGCTCTGAGTATTCAGAAGGAGGGACACATTGAGCATGCTCAACACCATAGCCTGGAGACACAAAGGTTGAAACAAGTGCAGATAGAGAGCAGAGGAAAGTAGGAGGCAGAGTAGAAGAAGATCAATTTTAGGAGAGTGGAGTCTTTGTCCCTCCTTTGCTGAACTGCTGTCAGAATATTACCTGTAACTGTGAGGAGCTCACACCTACAAGATAACACTGAGTGCATTAAATGAAGTAATATTTGATGCCGGATTTTAAGACTTGCTGGTTTTAAAGGTCCCATATTATGCCCTTTATGGGTCTAAATGTTAATGGCTAATGTTTGAAAAAAATGTGTCTATTTTCATGTACTGACGCTCCATGCAGCTTCTCTCATCTGCCTGTATTTTCAACACGAGGGGCTAGGGACCGAGCGTTTCATGTGGCTATTGCTACATGCAAACAGAAGGAGGTAGGAGACGCCGCGTTTCCCCAGACTTTTAATTTTTACAAACAGACACCTGGAAAACACACGAAGGAGCAAATAAATCAAGAGAAGGCATAGTATTGGACCTTTAAGGTAATCATGTTGCATTACTTGGATGTACCATGCCCAGGAAAACTGAGGGCTTTTTTTCCCCTAGAATCTCAATGGAAACATTTTCTATTTACCAAAGAGTAAATCCCGAACCATTATTATTTACAAGAGTAAATCACTTCTCCTGCATCATTTTCCATTCATACTTTATGCACGTGCCTTATGCTATTACACTGAGTGATTGTCTATGAGAGCGATGAGTACTTACTGACAAAGTAGTCTGAGGTATAACGGGATTCCTGGAAGTTGGAGGTCAGTCCATTGATGGAGTAATGCTTTGTATCCTCTTCATGAAAAATGGATAGAGAACAAGCGTCAGTGACCCCGTCATTGATTTCATGTATCACGTAACAGCATCCAGCATAATCAAAAATTAATGACCAGAGCTAAATTGTGTCTTCCTCATGTTACTAGTAAATGTCAACAAGAACCTATTTTTATTTGGAGGGTTTATCTACTATGAAAATGTACAGAAACCTCAAGTGCATGTTTAAAACCATTGTATATATTGCAGATAAAATCAGTTACTGAAGTGTGTGCATTTGTCTTCTAACTAATAGTTTATGGCTTTACCTTTCTGAAGCATTTCTAAATGTTCCCAAAGGATGTCACCCACAAAGTCAGGTGCTAAGTCCAGGAAGCGTTCCTTCCCCATCGCACAAAGGTTTGCGCCATTCATGCAGAATTTATCAAAGTCAACATTCTTCAGACTGAACTCATTAACTGTCCAAGTTAGCCACTCTGCCACATTGTTTTCTGTCCACTGTCTGGGATCTGAAGAGGATCAGAGTTGAAAACTGTTATATTCAATGTCTGCTTACATTATTTCTCAGTAATGTGAAAACACTATGTATTGTATGCACAGTTTTACAATATACAACATTTTGCACATGTTTTCTCAAAGTTCATTTCAATCTGTAACTGCAGTGACAAGACAGAATACATTTCCTCGTGTCTGAAATATAGCTCTATGAACTGCAGCTCAGTCTAAATTATGCTCTATTTTCGCTGTGAGTAGAATCAAATTGTTGGGTATACTGTCACAGCACCACTGCGGTAAATACAACAACCCATAACAAGTCAATCAACAGGGACAAAAGGAAAACAGCAGTGGATGTAAGAAAGATTGGTAATGACAAGTCAGAAGCATAGTTTGCAGATGTATAAGATCACACAGAAAAAGAAAGTCCTGCAGTTTGTTAACAGCATGACGAGACTCTGTGGTCGGCCTCCTTTTGAAAAGCAAAGTTATTACTGTCTGTCTCTGTGTCGACATAGTTTGGATGCTGCAGTCAGTCAGAGTGCTCTGACTGAAATAAACGTACAAGAGCCATCTCTGAAATAAACGGGTGTCTCCTGGTATTCAGTGAATGCCTCAAAGATACGAGCACACTGACAGATCTAAAGCAGGCAAGGATCTGTGGAAATCTGATGACGTGTGATATGGTGAGGCGGGTTTTAGCACTTGTGCTTTACTGATCTGAACTTTACTTAATAAGAATACAAGTAGCTGATAGTCTTACCTTTGGGAATACCCAGCCGCTGCTGTTCCTTTGTGAAGCCACTGAAGGTGGCCTTCAAAGCCTGGGACATCATCTCTTTGCTTCCTGGAGTCAGGAGGGGGACATCGCCACACTCCGGATCTGCCAATCACAAATGAAAAAGAACATCATTTAATTCAACTCCTATCTCATAAGAGTATAAAATACTATCATTGTTATATTATAAAACTGCTTTACATGTGTTCGACCACTAGTTACAAAAAAATGCATCCTTTGCTGAATTCCATGCTGATGAAGCATACTGAATGAAGACTGAATTGAGACAGTGAGACATCAGGGAGGAAAGACTTCATACTGTCAGACACACACATACACACCCTCAACACACAAACAAGTCAACACAGTTGTATCTGACCGTGATCAACATCATGGCTCAACAATTACATCCCGTCTAGACAGACACTGTCTCTGTATCAGAGCCAATCTGTTTAAACAATAGCTGTCACACTGTGAGATCTGAGCTGCTTTAAAGCTACCGCAGCACTGCATCTGCACCATTTGTGCACATCAATAAGTTTGAATGTCTCAGTTTGATGTATACCAGATACAATAATTACAGTTTTAAAACAGAACGTGCATGGTGAGTTCAAAACTTTAGAAAATTTCCCACTGTGGCTTTGGACCAGCTATTTTATTTTTTTTAATTTTTAGACACAGGGTCTTAAAGCAAATCAAACTCATCTGGCCACTACAACAAAATCATTTAATTACGAATATCTCTCCTCCACACACATCCCGGGTGGGAGAGCATTGCCTGGTGCCCATCAGCGACACCCTGACCCCTGCTAGCCCTCCTACCGTGTTGCCCCTTCACAGTGGGCCCACTGTCACCAGACTTAGCATGGGGTCAAACATTCTGGGAGGTTAAAGGGTCGAGGGATGGGGTGATGATGTCACCGTGGATGCTGGCGGGTGGCTAAGAGAGTTTGGGGTGGGCTGTCTCGAGGGTTTCAGGCCCACACTAGGCCTACTGTTCTCTGTTCACAGCCAGTGGGCACCCAATGCACAACAGAGCTCCCTTTGATGCCTTTAAACAGTGCCTGATGACTTGCACTCATCTAATTAGATTGACCAGGCTGCTGAAGTATTGGATGAAGGGGTAAAGCAGGCGAGATAAGGGGAGAGGGGAAAGACCCTTAGGCCACTAAAACTAAAAAAAAAAGTGCTAAAAACTAATTATCCAACTTAAATAATGGCTTGTAAATAGGCACCATAGAGTTCTGATTCAGTGTCGTGCCATTATCATTAAATCTGCAAAACACCCACACTCATTTACACAACAAAGACAATCGTATATCATGATCCCTTAGAGTCGGCGTTCTGACATGTTAGAATTATGTAGTCTGGGAGGAAAACTTGCATGAGGAACAAAATTAACCAAGGAATCCGGGGGGCTTCAGCAGATGGAGGTCCATATGAAATCAAGGGTTCAATCAGACCATTATGTTTGCAGCATGGTCCTCTGCACTGTCTCCCTTATGTCACTTTAAGTGGTTAAAAACAGACACAAGAGGCTTAGCTTGAAGGCAAATTGGAGATTAAGCAAAGTTGTGTCACTCCTCTTACAGTCCAAGCCAGATGTTCTGGCATCTCTACTGGCTGGTGGTTTTGTCTGCCAGCAGTACACTAGGGCAACATACAGATCATGCTTCTTTTCACCACTCGCTGACGTCTCGACCTCGCCCGGAATGCACAGCAGCTGTCCCTCCTTCGCCCATGTAACCAATGTCTGTCGGTCTGTTTTTAAAATAAGGCCTCCCAGTTTCTTTCTTCTGTCTTCAGCTATTTTCTTCCCTCTATTTTATTTTCCCCCTGCTGTAGAAAGAAACTTTGCAACAGGCCACAGACAGAGGACAGACACGAGCTCTTTGCTTCTTCATGTGATTCAATTAGGCCTTTAATAATATATTGCTCTCTGCTACACTGGCAAACTAACAGAAAGTTATTCACTCAAGTCAGGATTAAAATAAAGAGCCAGGAGCTGAGAATAAACTCTGTTTTTAGGGTCACAAATAAGAGCTGAGTTGAAGATGTGTCAGTCGGAGCTCAAACATCAAAATAAAGCATGCACTTTCACGATCAAAATAAGACTTTCAATACCTACAAGTTGCCCCTGACAGTTGGGTTGTCTATGCCGATACTTTACTTTTTTTTTTTTTTCTTTTAAGCACTGAGTCAGTGTGAAAGCGTTTACATTGCAAACTGCTGCAAACTGAGATGTGACTGGGGCTCAGACAGTCTGCACTTTGAAGTGAAGACAAGAGCCAAAAGTGGCAGTTTATTTAAGCTGGATGGTGTTGGGTTTGTCTGCACTTTCGAACCGTTTACACCCCCTCCCTCTCCATCGCTTTTATCCACCCGGCTTGAGCCTGGACTAGCCCACACAGACTGTAACCCACTTTAACACTAAATCCTTCACCAAAAACACTCTACACTATCGTGCATGAGAACAACAGTCGGCAGCTCTAAGCCGCGAAATATGTGTTCCATGATTACAGAGAAAATCGGAACTGCAATTTGTGTTGTGTCTTTTGTTTTGTCTTTAGATTACTTGTTTCCCCTGATCAAAATTGGCTTGAAGTGGGAACTTTGTTTCATGTCTTCAATCAATTCAAGATACAAAAAATGTATTATATGTTTGAACTGCGAGATGACAGAAATGCAGCCTCTACGATGAGAAAAATGCACTTTTTACTACAGACTTTATTCATGAAAACAACGAGCAGAGGACACAAGGCTGGAAAAAACAACACAAGACCTAAAAGTGCAATGATAAGAGATCAGTCTCCATAGTGAATGATCCATATAAAAGTTATCTGTGGCAGAGCTAATGTACAGTGTGCATCCATTAGTGAGAGAGGCGAGCCTGGATCTAGACAAGCTCTAGTAAATGATGAAGTCCTGATAGGATTTCAATGCCTGCGAGTCCCATTAGATAGAGAATGGTCAGTATGTACTGAGAGTTAAAGCATCCACAAGTCATCACTTTCCACATTAGACGATGTGGGTCTGTCCGCAAAATGAGTCCCAGCCACTTAGCTCACGAAATGTGGGAGTGGGTGTAAATCACAGGCAACATTATGGCATTCGAGTTTCACTGACAAGAAAAAAAAAAAAGTGTCTGGAGTGAAAAGTATGAAGTGAAACCAATTTCTTCTGATGATTCTGAAGACATAATAAGTCCATCTATTCTGAGACGCACTGATTAGATGGTATTGGATGTACAGTAAAATGTATTGATTAGCCACTCCCTTTCAGCATGGTATGAGTAATGGATGAGTGTGAGCATTAGACATTTCCCCCCGGGGATTCTTAGTGACAGACTGTGTACCTTTACTGCCCCTGCTGTTGTGACCAAGCCCCAACTCAACCTCACACAGAGTGTTTGGCACCTTTTAGGTTTTTCAACTGACACACATTTAAAAAAAAAAAAGACTTGCACACACACCCACACATGAAGTAAATGAGCAGACTCCTTGGCCTGTGCGACAGAGCGTGGGCGTGAAATTGGGATTTTTGCGACTAGGTCCAAAGTCTAAGGGGCTGGAACAGGCAATGCTAGGAATGGCAGGGTAGGGCTGAGATAGCAGAGGGAGCATCTCACGTGGGTGAGGGGTAAAGGGATGAGTCACCAGCTTGTAATATGAGCCCATCACTGGACAAGAGAACTGGGGGGGGGGAGAAAGGGAGAGGCAGAAGAGTGAATGGGAGGTCTCATAAAGCTCCCTCTCTTCTTCTCGTCTCAGGAGTGACATCAGAGTGGGATCAGTGCCATCTCCCAGCCTCTGGCGGAGACTCAGTTCATTCATAAAGCCTGGACTGCTAACTCCACTCTGAATGATGCAATGATAGAGGCAGAGCAGGCAACCAGACCCAACAAATGAGGGACAATATGCTTTCTATCATGTGATTGAGCTATAAATAGCCTATAGAGTTTATCCAATGAGTGGGTGTGTGTTGGTGTCAAGAAAAGAGCCTGTGTGAAAAATGGATGGAATCTAAATGGTTTTTCAAAGCTGGGTTTCCGAATAGGAAAATATGCAAGGGTCAGGGTATGCAACAGTGATTTTCATCAAAGCCAATGCAAGTGTGAATGTATGCTCCCTTTCTTTATGCCCTTAAATTGCTGAATGCAAAGCCAGCTTTTTATTTTTCATCCCCTAAACAGTCAATTTCCTGTGGCTAAGTGGCCACTTCCTGAATAAAGTGAGTTGAGTTGTGGGTTCAGGTGAGGGTCAGACATTTCAGAAGTGTCACTAAGACCTCACAGTCTTCCTGAATATCCCTATGTGCAAACAGGTACACATCTGCAGGGTCACAACACAGTGAAGGGAAAAAAAGGAGAGGAGGTCTTGGCTGCTTGCCAAAGGGTTATAATCGGCTCTTTAAGGCGTACCAGTCTGCCCACAGCAGACCAGAGGTGACAGTAGTATCAGAGAGAGCCTTTGATGGAGATCTGTATCTGGACCCCTGATCTGAGAACACAGGGTCATAAACCCCGACATTATGAAGGGGGCCCATTCAGTGCCACGGAATGATAAAGTGGTGGCTGAGGGCTGCAGTGGAGCAAGAGGGAGGAGGACGGGGTGGCAGTCTGGTTTTGAGAGGGTCACTTGTTCAGCCGTCTGCTATTTAGATTTACATCGTAATGCCAAGGAGCAGGACGAGATTTGTAGGCCTGGCTTAGGCGAAGAAGGAAGGCAACACCAAATAACACCCCCAGCAAAGGAAAGTGTTAACCAAAAGAGATACAACACACAGCCAGGAGTATCCCACTATCACAAGCTACAGTGCTGAAACACTGCTTTTATTCTTAGGTCTCCACCACTGGCTTCTGGCTGCCCTCTCTTATGTACAAGCCTGTGGTGGTGTAAAGCAGTAAAACGGGACGAGGCCACTGCTGCTGACATCTGTCTTTTCACATGAAACAAGAGTGATCCAGGATCATCACCACCACAGACATACCGGCTACTGAAGCAGACAATAAGTGAGACTAATGCCCCGTAGCTGCCTTGCCGTCTTTCTTTCTTCCACTCCCTCCATCTCTGAAATCATATTAGCTTATGATGTGAGAGTGCATTAAGTCTTCTGTTTGTGCCAAAGTCTCAGCGCCTGGTATGACATTACCTCCGAGTTTAAAATGATACGCGCCACCGCCACGAACAGATGCTTAACATGTTTTGGGTTTTGTTTTTTGTTTTGTTTTTTCGAAAAAAAGACTTGATGGAGGCAGATATGCAGAAGCTTTTTTCAGCACGGTTTGGCTCCATGTTGCTTCATTAAATACCCACAAGCTTTATTGTTCTGCGATCTTTAACAGTGTGAAAAAGGCTTGCTTTTTAGGCGCACCTCAAGTGCAAAAGATTGAGAAACAGTAATGTATCAACAGTTGCACAACCTCTTAAGTTATCTTTTACTGCCTCTATTACATTGCAAATAATCTAAGTGTTCAATGGCAAACTACAAGAAAAGCTTGAATATGGCAACTATTTCAAAACTCCATGGATTTTCTTTGGCCACCAATGTGTGAACTATCATATGAAATTGATTCCATGTTAGTTTTTAACCATCTGATTGTATGTATAAATGGGCGAGAAATGGAAACTGACTAGACTGCAGGTGGTGTTAGCTGTGCCCAGGCTAGCTGCCTTCCCAGGCTCCAAGCTGTAAACAGACAGGGGATGCTCTGGAGGAACTGTTTAGCCGTTAAACCAAACACACGACATATCTGACAAACAGTTTACTCTCTGTGTTGCATTTTTTCCACAAAGCATGAACCTGCCCCATTTTTTTTCTGTCCAAACTGATACATTCCACAACCAGTTTCCTGATAAAAGAGTACATTTTGTGGGAGACTTGACGGCCCTGTATTAACAAACATCGTTGGAATTGTTTTCTGCTCTACTGTTCTTTTGTACAATACATGCAATTTAAGTGTTGCAGTGGCTGGGACTAATTATACATCACACGTACTGTATATAAGAGCTTGTTGCTCGTTTGAAGGCAAGCTATGGGCATGGGCGACAGATGGATACTTGATAAATAAATTCCCTCCAGACCGCAGTGTTTTCATGTTGCGTGCCTCACATTCCACCTCTGTTTTACAATCACTAATGTTCTTCTCACAGCTTTTTTTGTTTTCCTCTAATGTGACCAAATACGACTTGTGGTCAAAGTGGCAAAATGGTTTCAGTTCAACATGATGAAGATTCTATTTCTATTTTAAGCTCATAGTAGTGTTAACAGCTAAAATGAGCACAATACGTCAATGTCTATCTTATTTAATTTAACTTCCTATTTAGGAGATAAGTATGTGTATCTTTTAAAGTTCAATAACTGGAAAGTTACAACTCATGCTTTTGCAATATAGGAGATGAAAGATTTTGATATTTAACTTACGCATATCATTGTCGTTCCGTAAAGTCGTGCTCACCTTCTCTTTTTTCTATCACATGCTTTCTTTTTGTTGTTCTCCCTCTTATGACACACACACACACACACACACACACACACACACACACACACACACACACACACACACACACACACACACACACACACACACACACACACACACACACACACACACACACACACACACACACACAGGGTGTGACTCATCCTGTCAAAGAATGACTGGACATTGGAGAATACCATGCTAGTTTATATGACTTTGTGACTGGTCATGATGAAAGCATTGACCATATCTTGTAAAATTCCAGCTCAATGACTCAAAATTTCTCACTGCAATCTTCTTGTTACGCATAAGACAAACGCATGTTTAAAGACGGCACCCGGTGACTCTAATGAGCCTTCATGAGAAGCTTCTACGCTTACAGCTGAACTCTAGAAGAAGTCGAAGAACGCACGCATAGCCTCCATGACCTCCTCAGTGTCTGCGAGAACACTTGTGCCTCACATCTGTCTTCCTCACTGAGGCCCAACTCATCATAACGGCCTCAGAATTGAACCAAAAAAACCTGGAGAAAGAAACCTGAACTGTGATCCTCCATTCTATATCATACTCTTAATTCACAGACTAATTAATGAACTCTGATGCTGTAGGTTCGACACACGTCAGATCTGTGGCTGGCTGTGTTACATGTGTGTACCTGGCTTCAAAAGCAGCAGGAAATGGATGAGGAGTGCAGAAATAGGTAGTTTGCAATGACACATTAGTTAATAAAAAGACAGAAAAACAAGTTCTGGAACAAACAGTGAAGAATGATTAGCTTAGCTTAGTCTTGTTGAGGACAGCTACAACACAAACATGCTGGCTTTCAGCACAGTTCAATGTTACTTAAAGCAGGCCTGTTTCTAAACAAGCACAGTTTCCATTCCATTATGGGAAACACAGCTCCTAAATGTGGAACCATAAAAAAGAAACAGCAACTGAGCAAGTGGATGAAAAAAGTTGTTTTAACACTCGGCACGATGTTGAGGTGCGTGGGCTGTTTTGGAGCCATTTTGGGGCCGCTTTGGGCCAGTAAGGGTTCACATGCAGACTGGTATTGTCCAGAGGGAAGAGGTCTGTGTTTGCAGAAACCAGTATGCAAGCCAAGCAGACGCACAGTCTGACAGCCAGTGGCATGTGGTGCAGCAGGCGTCTACTGCCATGACTCAGGGATTACAAGCAGGGAATGACTGGGGATAGGACAAAGTGCACTCACCAGGAACTCACTATACACCACATCAAGGCGTCATGAGAGAAACCCATGTGGCCGACAGAAAGACATTGAAAACAGAGGAAGAAAGGGAAAGAAGGGAGAGGACACTGGAGGAGGAATAGAGTGAGTGGGCGGAAGATTGAAAGAGTTTTCTGTTACTAAAAAGCTTGTTGATGCTTTATTCGCAAAGCAAAGAAGAAGTTTTCCATTGTTTTGGCTTTAAGTTTTTGGTGAAACGTTAAGATGACTGACAATGAGAAGTACACTTACCATTTTGAGTACATTTACATCATATCATGGCATAGCAAAGACTTTTCACAACCTAGAAGATCATTGTTTCCATTTCCCTAACCCCCGTCTCTCTTTTCCACCATGTGTAAGCCATTCAACAGACTGCTGTATCTGCTGCTTACACGCCTTACTTTATGACTAAGCTTTATAAGCAAAGATTAAGGTGTGTAGTCACCAGGGAAGCACTAAGATAGGACCCACGCAGTATTATGGTTTTATGTTTATATGGCCAACCCAGCAGTTGACAGGCTTAATAAATGAAGGCTCAATCAATGATGACCTCATAGAAGAGGGGGGGGGGGGTGACCCATATCATTTCATACAGTGGTATCAATGAGCTGCTTGGGAAAGACAGACAGGTTTTTGTGAAAACTCAAGACACTGGCACTTAATGACTTTCTACCCAGTCTGTTCAAAATCATGACCAGGACAGCAAGGCCCATTTAGGAAGCTACTATCTCTTGCCCTCTGGGCACAGACATGACCTGGTCAACACTCCCATAGTGCATATGGGCTATGCACTTAAAACTGGACTGACTAATCAAGTTTGATCTGGCACACCACGCCCCCATTAGTTCGACATGGCACACATCAGATGAAAAAAAATAGCCCTCTTTGCTCTGTTTGGCCCGATTCATTGACAGACCACATCAAGAGAAGCCTGGATCACCCAAACAGTGTTTGCACAGCTGCCAGGCAGCCACGCACACTCAAACATTGGCATATATTACAGTGCGCTACTGAAGGAGTGCTGACACAAACACACCAAAGCAAAAGCCTGAGGCTTATGTAACACCCCCCTGTTCTAACACAAGCATCTCCACACCAGCCCAACATGGGAGGAACCTTGGAAAAGAAAGTCAGCGAAACTTTTCTAAGAGCCATTTGTATGGCTATAGCCTGCGTGTGCTTGTGTGCATTCTGTATGTTACGGGCGTGGAACGTGAGGCCTTATAAGGGCTCTCAGAAGAAGCATCAAGTCCGCCAGTTATAACAAACAGCGGTGGTTTGATCAGATAAAAGTCAGCCTCCCACTCATGCTCCCTCTATGCCGCCATGCATGCCACCCAACAGGGCATGCTCAAAAAACATTCCTGTCAGTTGCTGAACCCTGACCCTGAGGCCTGATGAAAAGAAAAGGAGCATAGTAAAAGAGACAACACAGTCAAGTCTAAAACTGACAACTTCATGTCCTGTAAATGATTGACATGTTCCTTCAGGTTTTACTGAACCACATTTTAAGCATACCTGTAGTCTAACATAAAAAAAGCATCACTTTAAATATAAACAAGTCATACAAATGTAAGGCACTCCTGTAATTTCACTACTCAACACATTACTCCGTTCTGTCTTCGACATGTGTCACTGCAGAGCTGACAGTTTAGTTTTGGTTGCAAGATATGCTTACAATAACAAGCTACCATTATCTAGGTTACTGTCAAGTAAGTGTGATGGGTCAGGAATTGTCTACTAAAACTAAACAAAGGTATAACAGCTTTGTGGAAAGTTAGATGCCGTGTTTGGGTGCACCTCTGACCCTAGCAGTGTGTGAGTGCTTTAACAGGAATTACCTCCGCTGGAGAGAAAGAAGGCAGGCCTTGGATAAGATGACACTGGCTGCACTTCTGTCACAAAGGAAAACAAATAGTATAGTAAGGTAGACTTGAAGCCATTTAAGCATGTTAGGACGATGAGTACAGTATATGTACAGTTGATGTGTGGAGGTGAATTGAGAAAGAGAAAGAGGACATCATCTACAGTTCCCAAAATGTTGCCCGGTTTGGAAAAAAAAAAAAAAAGTTTTCCTATTAGAGCAGCAACTTTTAAGATGCAACAAATCAGAGTATTCTGATTTTGTACAAGCATGTATCACTCTCTCTACGTTAAAGGCATAGAGCCTATAATTGTTCATAACATTCAAAACAGGCACTCACTGTAGTGGCTTTTTAGGAACATCCTTGGACATTTATAGGGGAATTATCACGGATACGTACCAAAAATTGAACAGAAGAGCATTTGTCTTTGTATGAAAGACGTACAGAGAAATGATGTGTTTGTGTGATGTTGTGAACTGCTCCATGGCAGCATTAACTTGACCCGAATGCACCCAAGTAAGCGAAAGCAGGAGCGAGCATTGCGAAATGGTTTTGCAAGATAGCACTACGCTTTGGCAACTTAACTGCAGCTGTCAGCAGTTTGTTTGCAAGTTTGTGAGATGTATATGTGTGAATCTATGCTCTGCAGGTATTGAGAGTGTGGAGACGGTGGTTAACGTTGTGAGTCACAGCCACTTAGTGGGTCAACACTCAAAATTAGTATCAAATTTCCATGATGCATCAATGCTGCTTGCTGCTCTACAAACAGGCTCAATGCCACCTGAGCTACAAAAGCACAGGGGATTAGTTCATGTAAAGCTGTTGAATACAAATCATTTAAATAAGCCACCATGTGTATGACCACTCTGTGTACAAAAAAAAAAATAAAAGAGAAATGAAACCAGGCAGAGGTTCAAAGTCAAACACAATCACAGCTCACAGTTGTGGGCTTCCCTCTATGTGCCCTGGACTATCCCTGCAGCGTGCCAAGTGTTCCAGGCAGCAGGGTCAGAGAGGCAAGCCTCAGCAATGCAGATTCATCACCTCAGCCTGCCTCTCCCTCACTCTGAAAACTCAGATTCCAGGACCACTGGAAGGGAGGTAGAGAAGAAGGGAGGGAGGCAGAAGAGACAGTGGGGTTGGTAGGGAGGGGAGTGATTAGGCACTATGGCCTGTCTCTCAAGCTGGCTGGGCAGAAAGTGCCCTGGCTCTCAAAGTATTGCACTGGGTAGAGGGGTCAGACATGAGAGCGAGAAAGAGGAGATAAAGATAGGTCCTACTGAGATCAAAGCAGGGAGAAACAGATGCAGATTACTTGCACATCAAATCTGCAAAGAACATATCGAGGCCTATTAGAGCAACAGACCTTCACTACCTATATGACACACTTAAATTGCATGGCTGTTAATAAATGAAAGCAACCCTGAAAAGGCTGAAAGACAGATAATTATGATATACATGCAAATTAAAAGAATTGCAGTTACATTTAACAATATCAAAACACTGTTAAATTAAATAATTTCTTATTAATAGCCTACATTGGGTGACACTTACACACTTTCCTCTGCATCACATCTAAGTCTAGTTAATATTAAAAAAAAATATGAAATCACTTTTCACACTTCGTGTTATTTACGGAATATAAATCGGAGCCGACAGAGTGACCCAAATGAAATGACAGTGGTTATATAAAGCCTCTGGCATAATTGCATTTTTCTCAAGAATTGCGTGGTGTCCAACATTGAGCAACCAACACCGTCCTAACACGTCTGAGACGTCCCGTCCCTCTCGACGCGTCTAATTCATGAGAAACAGGCTATCCCTGAGGTTATAAACAACGTAATCTGCCATCAGCTGGTTATGTTATTAGGAAAAAATCAGGAGTAACGTTAGTCGCGTGTAAACTGTCACAGAAGAGTTGTATTAGCCTACTCACCGTCCATTTTTTCAGCCTTTATGATTGTTAACGTCGGTTTCATATCGACAGCTGCCGTCATGATCATCAGATCAGCGTCACTTAACAACCCGCGTCCCTCTTTTTATTCTAACAGCTCCAAAAACACCAAATAAGCGAAAATCTTCACTCCCGTGCGCGCGCCGGTCTTTTACACTCGCTGATGTTTTGGGTTGTTTTCTCTCTCTCTCTCTTTCCTCTCACACTAAAGAAAAAAAACAATTCCGTGTCTGTTATTCCTAACTTAACACTGTCTTGTCCTCCAGTACATGTACACACACACTCCCTCTTTTCCTCGTTCTTTCTTACTCCTTCACACACTCACTCACTCCTTCCCCTCATTCTCTGGCTATGGGCGTTGCATTCAGTGCGACGACAGCTGAAGGGGGCGGTGTTAGGGGCAGACTTGCCAGTTGATTCACAATTCAATTACAATGCCCCACAGATCCAACACACGCACGCACGCACGCACACACTCACTCACTCACTCTCACACACAAACATAGATGCTACCACGACCTCCCCCGTGTCTCTGTGAGAACCTTCTTGTATCAAGACCCCTGCGCGTCATCAGACGCAGTTAGGACTCCACATGTTCCCGCAAATTACTCGCGTTTAACAGGGGTGAGGTTGGGAAATTCTCTGGAGATGTAAAGACTGCCGAGTAGCCTGAGAAACAATTGATATAAACCACGTTACCCATTCAAATATGACAACAAACTGTTAATTCATCATCTCCGTGACGCCAATATTCATGACTAAAATAACGAATATTCTAAACAATTTCCAAAAAGAATTGTTCTGAGATGATACAGGCTCATGGGGAGGGATTAAAAACAGCATGCTACAATCTGGTATATTTGACATATTGTGAGTCTTAAATGGCACACATTAGAAACACATTACAAAAGTGAAAGAACAAATTAAAGTGGATGATGGAATTAAATGTTAAAAGATAAAGCTTTACAGATGGTTTAATCTGTGAGTTGACCATTAGCTAAAGGGAGAGCTCAACATGTCTATGTCCAATTTTCGGCAGGTCCAGGCCTCCTCATAACTTGTAACTCACCCTCATAAACACCTCAGAGTATTTCCTGTTCACCTTGTACTGTTCAATAAAAAACAACCAGGTCATTTTCTTTTTCTTTCTGGAACTGCATCACTTATTTGTTGTCATGAGAGTTGTCTTTGCATCTAAACGTGTAGTTTCACTCATTTGTATCATGGATTTAAAAAAAAACAAAAACAATCATAAGCTTTCATGGAAACAGGGCAAACTGCATGTTCACATTCTTAGATTGCATTTCTGATTGACTCATGGGCCATTGGCCTTCTTTGGCTAGAGAAGCTCCACTCTGAGCAAACCTCCTCCCATGGCAACAAAAAGAGTACTAACAGATTGTAATAGCCATTCTAACATATATTGCACAGGACACTACTGTTTTTAAAAGAAGAGAAAAACACTGAGCTGCAACAGAAGTACGGCGGGATCTTCTCTCTTTTTCCGTTTATTTAACCTCATCATAAGCAACCTTGTTAGAGTCATGATGCAAGTCAATATGATACTTCTGCATGTACTGTATGCGTGTGTGTATGGAGGCTGGGGAGCCTGGGGTATTGATCACATATGGATTTTTAAACCGGTGGTACTTCACCGGCTCCATTAGCAGGCTTGGATCAGGTTTCATTGGCCCTGATAGAAGCCTCGTCTGGGAAGAGTGCTGGTGGGTTCTGCGGTGAGAAAAGCTGCCTCACCAGGGGCAAAGTAAGTGGGGGGTGGGGTGATGGGCGACAAGAATGGAAGGGGGTACTGTACCTCTCACTTCATCTCAGTCAGTCAGTCAGTCTCTCTCTCTCTCTCTCTCTCTCTCTCTCTCTCTCTCTCTCTCTCTCTCTCTCTGACTGCCCCTCATTGTTTTCTCTTAATGAACTCCCTCGGATCTGTTCTTAAAAGGACAGCCCGGGTCCTTCTGTGCCTGAGGGCAGTCATTAGGGGTTTAATGGTGTTGCTGACTAATATCTGGGCTGGCGTCACTGTAGTCTATTTCAATTTGTTTTTTTGTTTTTTTCTGCCGGCCTCCCCTTCTATACATCTATTTGTTTAAAAAAAAACACATTTGAAATATTTTTTCAAATATTTTCAGAAATCATATTAACATTGCTAAATCAAAATATAGAATTGGTCAAGTAAAACTGGAAACAAAAAGCACAAAGTAAACATTTGGCAAACAAAGTCATTACAAAGAGTCTTGTTCTGTCAAAATGCTGTTGCCAGGAAACATGTGAAAACATTTCTGTTCCTGGATCATAGAACATTGTGTTACTGATATCAAAGCAGTGAACATTTCTCTTCCCCTGAAACAGCCTGGTATTCAATGACCTTGAACACAAACAGATATACTAATACAAAAGCATAAGGAATTTAATGTCCATTAAAAAAAAAATCATCAGCTAAATAAACAACATTTCCCATATCTCCACACAGCTCTCGATATCAAACTGTAGGAAATGTTTTTGAGTTTTGCACAATACAAGTTTAAACAAATGCTATTGTGTCATTTCCTATTAAGAGAGAGGGTTTGTTAATTGTCTTATGAAACAGCCGGTGTGCATGCTGTACCTGTATACACTTGAGGACACATGTCCAACATCAGACACATTTTGGATTGAAATCTTTTTTCTTCATATGCTGTTGCCATGGTTTTGATAGCTACTTTCACTTAATTGCTTTCCAGTGTATAAACCAATGTTGAAGCAGCTTTCGCTCTCCTTCCTCCTCTTCTCCTGATTTCTGTCTGTCTCTCGCTGGCACATCTGTGTTGTGTGCATGTCTATAATCCTTCGATGTAACCATTGCACCTGCTACTTTTCAAAGAGTTAACTGAAAGGTTATACGATTTAGAGCAGCGCATACAGCTGTCAAGTGATGTTTTCATGTTCATTTTTCTTCCCTTGCAGCGAGTCACAAAAACGTCTTGGTTGCTTTAAGCATTTGGAATCCAATGCTTACACGTTCTTTCACGTTTGCGAGTGTAAAATGCTAAATTATGAGTCACTGATGAAATCAAAGTAGGAGACGTTTTAGACAAAAGTAATGGCTGGGCAGCTTTATGTCGTGTGAACAGACAGCGTTTAGCGAGTAATCAATAGGACACTCAAGCACACACGCAGATGGAAGATGGACACCGAGAGACCGTCACACATACACACACACACATGCGCACACCCACACACACACACACACACACACACACACACACACACACAGAGCAGACAGTAAAACAGTAAAACAACAGGGACCTTGTGGTCTCTGTCTGGCAGCTCAGTCTCAGCTCTATCTGTGGCGGATGCTGTCTGACGGTGCCACAGGCTGGATGCACTCCTGCTGAGATCAGAGAGTTAGCTAGGACAGGAGCATTGTATCTGTGCGTGTGTGTATGTGTGTAGTGGTGCTAGTGTGTGTGTGTGTGTGTGTGTGTGTGTGTGTGTGTGTGGGGGGGGGGGGGGGGGGGGGATAGGCTTACTCTGTGTACATGTAAGTCTTTCTCTTTTTTCTCACATTCCAAAGGCTGTCCTAAATGCATGTGTTTGTCTGTGTGTGTGTGTGTGTGTGTGTGAGTGTGTGTGTGTGAGTGTGCGTGCACTACCCAGTTCTGTGCATGTAAGTGCACTGGGAAAGTAGCAGGGCCTCCCTGAACAAAGGCTCAGCTCTTTTCTCGACAATTAGCTTCGCTAAAAAGGACATCTCTTCCTCCATTAGCAGCACCACGTGCCCCCCATCACTCCATTGTGCAGATAATTCAATTATCCCCACCCCCCTCTGAGTCTCTTTGCCTCCCAGACCTCCCTCCTCTCGTCGTGCCCTCCCTCCTCTGTTAGCACCATGTTCTCAGATAAAGCTCCACTTGTACCCTCAGCTGAAGGAGAAAAAAATTTAATTTAGTTCTCAAAACATAAATAAAGTTTTTTAACTGTAAAAATAAACCCTTAACAGCATTGTAGATGTTGAGATAGATAATCTGGATTTATAGCTATTGTTATATTTTGTTTATTGTGATTTTAACTGTTAATATTTTGTGATTTGGGGGAAATCTTTTATTTCCTACAGTTTCTATTCAACTCTGAACACATGTTATGAGACACAGTCAGAAAAATCAACTATTCCCATTACAGTGAACACTCATTGTAGTTAACAGTCTGTGGATATTGCTAAGCTCATGATACAGACATTAAAACAATAGGAGGTCCCTCTGAGGATTCATTAAAGCGCCACCTTTCCTGATGAGCTGGCATCTGTTGCATCATCACCCGTCAGTGATTGCATGTGTTTCAGAACTGCATGTTCTCGAACTGAAGTGGTTTGTAATTAGTCACTGCGCTATCAAGAGGAACTTACAGCACTTACACTTCCTAGAAATAAAACTTGGCTAACGCTTGAGAGCAGAGCATCAGAGCAAGTCAGGGGTTTGTCTTCTGTGACCTGCAGTTTGATTTTTTTTGTTTTTTTAAAGGAAAACTATTCATTTACAAAAAACATACAAAAAATGGCTTGTCAAAAGAAGATATTCACCCCAAATCATCATTTGACACCGATTAGTTCAGCAAAGAAGTACTTGGAGTTCTCAGATGGAATTTCCAGAGTGACTCTGCTTGTAAATGTCCAATTTCAAGAGACAATGCAACCACTTCTCAGAAGCCTAATGTGGAAACTAAAATAACTCAGATTTCTAAAAACACTTCACAAACTACAAATATGCGGTACAGGGAGACAGGTTGCTTCTTTCCTCTGTTTATTGACTAACACCTCTTGCTTCAGAAAGATAATTACAACACACAGTTCAAATCTAGGTCCGTGGTTGTTGTGTAGCCCATTCCTCCTCAGTTGTCTGTCGCTTTTCCGTGTTTCCACTCTTGTTTTGTTTTATTGTTGGAGGGGGAAGTGTGCAACAGTCTGATTAGCATCACTGTTTCCTCCTTTCCCATAACCCCCAGACCCCCGCAGGCCGCCTGTTTACTTTTAGAAATAAAAAATGGGCCTGCGCCCGTGAGGACGTGCCCCTCATCAGAGGCGAACCCCCCCCCCCCCCCCCATCACCCCCCCCTCAAGGCTCAACATTTAGATCCTCCTTCCCTTGCCTCCTCTCCTCCCACCAGTCCTAGTCCTGTGACTTCTCCCTCTTCTTATCCTTTTCCTTCTTCTTTTCTCGAACTGTATCCCGCCCACTCTCCTCTGCTTTCCACCCTGTTCCCCTCCTTGTCCAACTGTCCAGCTGTCAAATCACATCAAATAAAACAGGCCAATGGTCCCTGAGTGCCAGATCACAGCTGTGCCTGTGTGTACTAAATGGGAGGGCATGTTTAACTGTACAGTGAACTCATGAGTGCAGAGGAGTGGATGTGTTTGTGCATGTGTGTGCATGTGGGCTTCACTGAATGGGAGGATGCAGTAACACAATACACAGCAGAGAGCTTGGTGTGAATTTAATGAATGAATATGTGAAGTGAGCATCACTGCAGGATGTTGGTGGAGTGTGTGTGATAGCTGTGCCTGGATATGATTGCGATCCAACAGAAATACACAGTCACTCTGTATCACCCACACACAGACACACACACACACACACACACACTATTTCCACAATAGGAGTTCACAGGCTCTGTGGTGAGTGCTGGATAGTGACTCGTAGAGCTGGGTTAGTGTAAACATCACCATGGCATGGCTGTTGTCAGGAAGCAGTGTGTGTGACATGGGCTCAAGGCCAAACATGCGATGGGCCTTTAACATTGCACATCCTCGCCTCTCACATCTGCTCTGGACTCTTTCCTTCTCACACTAGCATATGTCATTTAACAGCATCCAATCTATTCTCGGAGCAGTACTGCAAAAATCATCAGAATTCAAACACTCTGAAAGTTAAATAGAATAGATCAACAAAGATTTCAGCATGGCACTAAGTAAATGTTAAGGAATCCACTAAGGAGTGTTTGTTTCACATCAACAAGTGACTTGGAAATTATTTTGCCTCATTATATTTTTCATTAAAAAAGGCAGATTTTCATCATGCACTTATTTTCCTGAAAACAAAGAAATGTCTTCTTTTTCCTCTTATTTTTACAAATGAAGAAGGCAATTCATTTGTAAACAAGCTCACTTACAGTCATGGCTACATTTATTTTCTGTTTTAAAATAAGTAGTTTGCTATAAAGTTTAGCTGTCAGACTCACAACTTTACTCTTTAGCTTCACGCCTGTATCTGTTATGCACATCGTTAAGCTGCTTTATATGTTTTACTGCTTGCAACTCTTTTGTTAAACTTGTTTGTTAAACCTTGAATACGTCCAATCACACTCCATTGTTTCTTCCTCAATTCCTGCTCTGTATTTGTACGGCATGTCCTGCCTCCTGAGACCCACATACATCATGTGATATTTTTGACAACTTTCAGGGGTTCAAGTAAGACTCCAGAAGTAAGTGAAACTAAGCTAAATTAGGCTTTAAAAAACAACTGCACACTCAAAAGGCTAAAGGGCAAACATAATGTTAATACTTAGCAAGTGAGCATAGTGGAGGATTCAGTGGCTAAAGAACCAAATATTTCCCTCAGGAGCTGGAAGATGCCAAAAAACGAGCTGAGTGAATATTTGTGAGGAATCCTGAAACACAGTCCGAATGAAGGCTTATGTTTCTCTTTAACTTTTGATTTGATTTTAAATAAGCAACAAGTTAGCAGGACCAAGCAAACAGTCTTTTTTTTTTTTTTTTTTTTTAAACGAGAACTCTAACCACTCGACTATGGCCACAAACAGTCTTTGTATGCCAATGATTTGTTTCCTTTTACGATGGACTTGTTTTGTGTCCCAGGTGGACGAGATGTGTTTGTATTTTTTGAATAAAAGAAGAAAGCATAAACAAACTACCACAAATGCAATAGTTAAAAAAGGACTTCATATACTGTCGCCGCAGAGTACACATTTCCAAAGAGCATTAGCTCATAGAGCAGGAAGCAAGTTTAAAATCACTTGTGCCAAATTGCAAGTGAAAATATTCAAGTAGAAACTGTTTACAGTTTGAGAGTAATGAGTCAATGCAACGGCTGCAGGGTTCAGAGACCGTGTCAGAGGTCAGTGAGATACTCTTGAGGTTAGCATTATGCTAGTATAGTACAGGACCTCTAGCAGGTCTATCTGACGCCACTAACTCAAGCTTAATGACTGTAACAGCAACTCCAGGTGACTCGTATGCTCTTGAACCCTGTGCTGTGCATAGTGTAGGATTTAGGAGAAGGATGAGAAAAAAACAAGGTCAAGACTCGGTCATTTTTTTCCACTTGGCAATGTTTATGTCAACGGTTTAGTGCTGGGAGCAATGAAGTCAGTCCTCCAAAGGAGTGCGTCTCTGGCAACAAACATCAGCAAATCCCATCAAATCCTGACTCCCTCTCATACATACACACACACACACAAACGCAACACAAACCCCCTCTTACTCTCCAGAGACCGTACCGCGGGCTTGGGAAAAAGATAGCCGCCCTTTGGCCCCCCTGCCTTGCCCCCTGCATCCAGCTCAGGGAGGTGACGGAAGAAAGCCGGTGCCCCCCAGCACCCCTACGCTACTCCCGTGGCGTGCGTCCCAGTCCACGAGCATTAATCAGTTTTTTAAAGAACGAGAAGAGGCAAGTGTCAAGCACAGGCAAATGCACTGCAAGGAATGTCGCATTTAAGTTATAGTCATTTGAACAAAAGGAAAAGCAACGAATGTAGATAGGATTGAAGGGCAAAAAATGTTGGGGCCTGTGTTTGTCTGGAGAACAAAAATGGGAAAAGGCATGGAGGAAAAAATAAATAAAGAAGGGTATCTGGTAAAGGCATTGCCCTCAGGGTCGACATCGCCATCATCCCTCGAGCAGCAGACGCTGAACGACAGGTCAAGTCGAGACTCTGTTTGTCTCGGACGGAGTTTAATGTGAGCGTGTCAAGATTGCAGACATGTACGCTGGAGTGTGACTGATTGCTCATTTACCATTCCACTTTACACAAGGTCTTGTCTTCCTCAAAGTTGTTTGTTGACAGGTAATGAAAGCTATTATTTATCCAACAGAAGAAGACAGTCACTCAAAATCCATGAAACAAAACCAGAGGGTTGATATCAACGACAAATCTCATTGATGTTTCGAAGTATCAAAGCATTATACATTGTGTGATTGTACAATAACTGACTGCATTAGTCTATATAAATGTCTGCTAATGTGTTTTTTATACCAGTCTTGCTGGTTTTACTCAGTCTTGTTTGAGAGTCTGGTCAACACCACTTACAGGCTATTTTTTCTACGTCATTACTGTGGTTATAATGAAAACACCCTGTTATAAAAGAACAAATTACATCAATTCAAAACAGGATTTTTATCCCCAGGTTACATAATAATAATTTACACTTTATTAATCCCACGAGGGGAAATTCGGTTTACACTCTGTCTAACACACACATAGGCCGAGATACACACTCATGCACAAACAGGGTTCTAGTGACATGCATTAATGGAGAGGTCTCAGAGTGAGGGGGCTGCCCACAGCGAGCGCTCCAGAGCAGTATTGGGGTTCGGTGCCTTGCTCAGGGGCACCTCGGCAGTGCTCAGGAAAATGGACTGGCACCTCTCCAGCTACCAGACCAGTTTCCGGACTTGGTCCGTGCCGTTTGCATGTTTACGTTTGCAACCTTCCCGGTGTTATGGTCGAACTTAATGACTCGTCAATTGCACTCAAGATGATGATTATATATTAATGTTATATTTAACGTCTTGGTCTCGTCCTGCCTTGGTCCTCGTCTCAACTCGGCCTCAATCCCTAAATGTCTTGGTCTTGTCTCGGAGCTCTCTGGTCTCGGGTTTGTCTCGGTCTTGGTTAGTGTGATCTTAACTACAACTCTAATATTAAGGGCTGTTCATTTCTTACCTGAAGGGCACAGGTCATGTCCGTTGGGGACCTCCTGCAGGGGTATGTCCTGGATGTAAAGGGGCTGTGATGGGTAATACTGCTGCTGAGGGTGAACCACAGCAGGAAACTGGGTGTGAGGACCTGCTGCCACCCCTCCACTCTGTCTCTGAACACAAAATCAGAGACAGTTAATCACAAAGCACTCTAAGCATTTAAAAGCTGCCTGTAAAGTTGCTTTTCTTCTGTATGCTTTATCGTGTTTGTCTTAGGACCCTTTTCAAAATCTAGTTTAGACATGACACAAATGTGGAAATAATCTCGAATTGTGTTGCCTTGTGTTGTCCTGACCGATCCGATTCAGCTCTTTAGGATGAACGATTCCATTCCCTCCCCTTCCCATGAGCAGAGACAATCAGTCAATCCTCTGTGCAGCTCAGTTTTCGAGGTTAAGGATAGAAAAGAGACTTTTTGTAGCCTACCTCCCTCCTGACAATCTAGATACAGAGAGAGAGAGAGTGAGAGAGGACTCAAGGGTGCAGTGGTGGAGTGAGCTCCAGAGTGAATGTAGAGAGAGAGCGATAACAAATAACCTAAGTGAATCAGAGAAATTAAACTATTGTGTTCTGTTTCATTTAATTTAAATTGGATAATTTGATGGTGTAACCTGAAAGAAAACAGGTATATTACAAATATGATTTTTCTTACCAGTCTTGTTTAAAATTAAAAATAATTTATGCGCAAATATATATATTTTTTTGTTCAACTAAGAATTAGAAATACATGAATAGAAAGCACTTTAGTTAACTTGTGTTGCTGTTTCTGTGTTGGACATAAATGGTTTTCTCTCATTTAAGTATTATACACAAAGTAAAGTGGCCAACAGAATTCATTTCATATTATTGTCTTGGTGTGAAACCCGCCCTGGTAAAAAAAAACAAACAAGGATCTATCTACAATTTGAACAGCTTTTTGTAACAAAACTGAGCCACAAGATCTGACAAAGGGGCATTGATCCCATCACTAATCCATCTTTCTATTTTCTGTCACACTTTTTTTCCTTCTCAGCTGTCGTTGGGCAAGAGGAGGGGTTTCACCCTGGACTGTCCGCCAGTCAACTCAGTCACTAATTAACCTCATGAGCATGTCTTTGGTGATGTGGCTGAAAGCCGCAGTACCCAAAGAGAACCCATAAATGCACAGAGCATGCAAACTCCACACAGAGAGGCTCATGTCTGAGAGGGATTCAAACCATGAACCTCCTCATGCCTCACTGTGAGGCGATAGAGCTTATGACTGTGCCACGATGTGGCCCACCATCACTAATGTCAAACTAAATTAAGTTGAAAAAATAATAACACTTAGACAATAATTAGGATTTTGTTTTTTTTCAGAATAAGAGCTTCGAACAAAAAGTAAAGAGATTTTTTAAAATTATATTTAGGAGCTCACGAAATGAACGAGAATACTACAGAATACAACATTTGAGTTTTGGGTGGAATTTCTAAAATCTGGATGGCTGGAGAATATTAAGATACCAAGTGGCAGTGCAAAAGACCATGCTGACAGGCTAGAAAAAAATCAGTATGTTTTTGAATGTATTGGATACATTAACCCCACGGTTTTATATAACTTGTGGAAACTTCTGTTTTTGTGCCTGGAAACAATTTAGCCAAAAACAACCACTGAAAAGATCCAGTGGCTTTGAATGTGCTCAGTGTAACCTTGGATAAGAAAAACGATTTTTCATTGTCTTCTTCACAGATAAACTTTGCTGCTAAATTTGACTCTTTCAGTTTATCTTTTGCATGTTGTTTTATCCTGCTTATCACATAAATGTACTCGTAAAAGGTTGCGCAACGGAGGAAGTCTGCAGTCAACATTTGACAGTTGAACAGAGAGATAGGGAATTCTTTGTGGATATACGATATAGTAAGGAAGAAGATAGCGGTTGGCCATTTTTAGCATATCAATTTGACAACAAACACAAAACCTCAATAGATATGGTTGGACTATTATGTTTGAAAGTGATGTGAACAAGGTATGGAGGATTTTCTCACTAGTGTCTGACTCCATATGTCCTCTTTCTGACTTTGTGAATATAAAAAAATATTTAGCGTTTGCAATGTTGTCATTTAAGTTCACACCATGATATGTGCTTTCAGAATATATGGTCCACACATTTCATTTTCTGTATTTACATTCAATTATGTCTTAAAAAGAGACATTTATCAAGTCTGTCAACCAAACTGCCAAAAAGATTGATAATAGACTGTCACATGTTCAATGTCATATATGTAACTGATGGACAGGCTGACAGTGAGCCATCTGATAAGCCGTATTTATCAGTAGCCAGCCAGCTTTATGGATGGCAAACATGACCAGAGGATCAGAGAGGCCCATTTACCAGGGTTTTTAAGAAAGTTGCATGGGAGGCTGACTTCTCCTATCAGTCTGAGAGGGGGGGGGGCAAAGTTAGATAGGCATGGAAGAGCCCTGAGGATTATTTATGGATAGACGGGTAGACTGACATAGATAAGTGGAGATAACATCGACACCAGAATATGCTTTTATCAGTTCAACTGTAGAATAACTTTCAATTCAGAAGTCAGTTTCAAGTTGTGAAATGAACAAAGACTGTCAGTGAGAGACTTAAATGAGTCTCTTTTACATTCTGCCACACATTGCTTAAAAGCTTAAAGCCATACATCTGAATGTTCTGAGACTATAATCACAACTCTTTTGGCACATGCCTTAAAAGAGAGTTCTTACTATTTACTTATGCCTTGCTGCCTGTACTGTTCTTGTTTGTACTGTCCTTATTTTATATGTCATAGTGTTGGAAGACGTATTGATACCTTGTATAACTGATGCACTCACTGCTCTAATTGTTCCTTTAATTATTCTGTATTTAGGAATTCAACTTGACAAACACCTGATGGTTTTTTGAAGTAATTCTCCCTCACATTCTCCCGTGATGTTCTTCTTCTTATTGTTATTGTTTAATTTGTTTTATCTGTAAATAAAATGAAAATTGTAATCAAACAGAGCTAATTTACTTAAAAACTAGAGCCACTCTTTCTTTTTTGATCATAATACTACACTTTCATATAAAAAGTAAAATCTTCAAAAATGAAATAAAGAATCATAAATGCAGTGTTGGGTTGGTTTGTTTTGGTTGACACAGGAAGTTTCTGGATCGGGCACTGGTGTGATTCCCTCAGCCAATGACAGTGTGCAGGTGAATCAGGGAGGTTTACAACTGAGCAATAGGATGTGACTCAAACCGGCAAATATGATTGATTGATTGATTGATTGATTGATTGCCTTGACTGCCACCAAGTCTTGCCACCTGCTCTTTCCAAAATGCAAGTGAACTTTGTGTTGACTGCTTTCTGTTATCTGGTCCTAGCATGCACTAGCTTGCAGTATAGGTACAAGCAGTAAACGTACACACTACGTCCCGCAGTGACAATGTACTTCTATGGGTGATGAGCCCTGGAGGAGGGGCCCAGTTTGAATGTTATGTTTTCAATCTGCAATGAAAAATGTTCCTGACAACCTTTTAATAGATCTGTCATATTTTGTGTTGGTTTAATTTTTTGTTTTAAGTTACACTTAAACTATGGCACATTGTATATAGAGACTTGATTTGCAAGGGCCAAGAACTCAGTATGAATTTTCCGGTGTATGAAAGAAGTCTGATTATGCAGTCATTTCAAATGTATATGTAGGTTAAATGAAATATGCTGTAAGGGACTGCTGTAGATTTCCCAATGAGAAAGTACATTTAATCCAGTTTGTGTTTTTGCTGTTGCCTCAGATCAAAACGTTAACATCCCTGGTTGAACATATTTTCCATTGTGTTTTTAATCCACATTGCATTAACTTTTATATTGAAAACATGCATGTTTTTTTTCCAAAGATCTGCAGTATGCACATTTACTTAATACATACAATGTCATTAAAATCCCTTTACATTTCAAGGTTATAAAAACCAAACCATAAAAATGTGTTCAGTAATGTATATCTCATCACCTAGTTTGATGTCCCCCTGGAGGTTCAAAGTAGAAGGTATATTACAGAGAGTGTAAACTGGCTTACATTCATTATTAAATAATTATCTGTGCTTTTCTTGCAATGATGAGGTCACATATATCTGCAATAGAGAAGTCCTAAAGTGAGTCAAAAATCACTTCAGATCTACCAGATAAAGCACTCTATTGCCAATGCACCATACATATGCACATAAAAAGTAGTGCCTTCTTCAACACAGAGCTTCACATTAGCTGCTGCTCCCTGCAATACTGCAAAGACATGAGGCATTTAGTTCCATTCGATTATTTATTATTTGTCCTTTTAGTGAAGAAAAGCATAAAAACATAGCTGCTGATAAAACCAAGCTTTATTAGGAAGAATCCTGTCCAAGAGGTTCTTGCAGCCTAGAGGTCAGTTTGCATGCCCCATGTACAGAGGCTGTATAGTCCTTAAAGCAGGTTTGAATCCGAACATATGGCTCCTTTGCTACATGTTACTCTTCACTCTCTCATGAATTCAGACTCTATCAACTGTCCTATCTTTGTAATAAAGGCATAAAAAGCCACAAGAAAAAAGCCAAAAAAACTAATAAATGACTTGTTTATGTTTAATATACTGCAATCGAGGGCCCACACAAAAACATCTTTACACTGAGGGGGATTCTGGTTGTTACTCTTTCTTTCACTGCTACTGAGTCTAACATTTATTTCTACTGTTCTTTGTGTAGCGTGAAACAGTGACAATCACCAAAGTGAAGCTCAAAATACAAACAGAATAGATAGGGCCCTCCTGCTTTTTGCTGATAATTCATAAATTCAAAAGAATTGAGCTAGCCAGGTGACCCAGATTCACCTTTTGACCAGGTCTGCCCTGGTATACAGTAGTCTCAATTTCAAAGGCAAGCCCCACCACCTGACTCAATTAGGAGCCAGGGAGCTGTATCTTTCTATGTTTTCTATCAGGCTGGGGTGGGGTTTCCATTTGCATATAACCTCAGTCTCTTATCCTAATGTGCCGGCGCTCTGCATACAAATGGAGGCATTTATTTTTCCGCTCCTTGGCCTTCACCCTTCAAATGCTCATCTGACAGGAATCCCAATGTTCCCAGCTCGTACTGTCTCTGACTCTGTATTCAGTTCTCTCATTTGGAAAGCGTTAAGAGCCATGGTGTTCTTGCAAACAGCCTGCTGCAAAGCCCTGTGCTGTGAGTGGCTTGGCTGACAAAGTGTTATTCTGCAGGGATGATCTGACTCCAATTTAATTGGTTAGTGGCGAGGTTGGAGGCCTACAGGTCTCAATATTTACTACATTACTGGCTAAAGAGAAGTGCATCTTGGCGCTGGTTGGTTTTGCAACACCAGGGAGGTCAAAAGGGCGATTTCACAGCCTTGAAAAAAAATCATCTTGTTCAACAGCTCTGTTTCTTAACTTTTGACGAAACCATGAGGAACAGCATGTACAGTTACATTCTTACACTGATAGTTCAACTTTGGTGGATGCAACTCAACAGGAACATTTTTCATTTTTCCTGTGAGGTGATGGGATCCAGTGGTTGCTAACACACATGTGAACACACTGCTCATATACGCTCCTTCGTACATTCCTGCACCACCATGTGGCTGAGCGGCTAACACGCAAGCCTCCATTGCCTCACACTCTCGGACGGCTGTGTTGGCAGGTAGCTGTGGCAGCCTTAGCATAGAAGTAATTTATGAGGGAGGTCTTACCATTGCGCCCAGACGGTCACAGGGGTGAAGGGCCGGGTAGGAAGAAACTGGATCCATGTAGTAACTCATCACTGATGCTGTGGACAGGAGAAGCAGGGCCTGCTGAAGGGATCAACACACAAACAGACGAGACAGGGTATCCATCACTCGCTGTTTACAGTCTTTCTGTGCAAGTGTGTGGTATGCACTATGTGTGTGGGCATATGTGTAGGTTTATATCTAGATGTTTGAGAAAAGAGAGAGAGGGAAGGAGAGGGAGGGGGAGCAAGGTTACAATAATGTGCAAAATCAGCACCACCGTTTTGAAGAGTGAAAACTGTGGTTTGAGGCTTCTTTAAAAAAACACTCAATATCATGTCATCATGTGTAGTGTTTGTTTGGTTTACATTAAATAGCTTACATGAGTATTTATTGAATGTTAACACAACTGGTTTTCATGCGGAACAAGAAGATTTCACCTGAAGCTGAAGGAAATCCCTCTATCCACATGCATGTCGAGCTAACATTCCCATCACTTCTCTCTCAACTATCGTTTTTTTTTTAATACAGAACAGCCTCCTCCTCTCATCTGCCTTTCCTCTTCCTCCTCCTCTTTCTCCTCCTCCTCTTCCACTTATCCTTCCTCTTGCTAGCCTTCCTCCGCTCTTACACACTTTGCTTATCACTTAACATTGTTTACTTTAGGCAGCGTTAAAAAAAAAGAGACTGTGAACTAACTGAAGGGTTACATAAGACGAGGAATGCTGTGCATGGGCAGTGACAGATCCTATCCTCCTCACATTCATGTGATAAGCAATTTGGCATATCTGGTTTGTAGCAGCTGCTGACAGCGAGGAGAGACGCGCCTGCGATCAATGCGTGCAGATGTTCATCACCTCAAAAAGATTCGGGAGCTCTTGTTTCAGCAAAAATACCCTCACACAAAGTAAATAACGAGCAAATCTGTGCTGCCTTTCAAATACATGCACGACCTTTCAACTTCTCTAAATGTCATCGATAAGATAGTTGAAAGTGGGGAAAAAGAGCACAGCTTAAAGCCCTATAATTACGCTTCTAAATAAATATATTACACAGTATAATTTCAATTTAAAAGCAATTTCAAGCCAGTAAAGTAAAACACATACAACCAAATAAAACATACTGAAGCAAAGTTAATTTCTAAAAGAATTACAAATATTCAATGAACTTTACTGTTCTTTGTTGATGTTTTAAAAGCTCCTGCATGGTCGCTAAAAATAAGCCGTAATGCAGGTCTGAGCAGCGCATCTCAATTAAAAAAAAAAAAAAACGAGCTGCACGCTGTATGAAAATTCCTAACGGGGAAAAAATGCAACTTTAGAGCCAACACTTTCTCTCTGGTGCATTAAAAGACTCATAGCACCGCAAATATCACACATCTATCATTCTATCGTGTTATTTATAACTGATATAAATATTACTTTGCACTTACGGACCGTGGAGTTGGAAGTTTGCTGTGAAGTATAGACGCGCTGGGCAGCTGACTGTGACAGCTGAGCGGTGCTGGACTGCAGAGATGCTGTACCTGCCTGCAGCGAGTCCCAACAGAGGAAGGAATAATATGCACACTTTTAGTCCCTCCCTCAATCATACGGTGATCCTCTCCAAATTCAGTTTTTCCCCTCTTAAGTCTTTGGAGTTCACATGGAGAGGTGGTCCACTTGCAGACTCAGTGCAGGTGTTAGCCTGTGGAGAGTCTGAAATGGTCAGTATAGTGGGTCTTGGTTGACCTAATTTCCCCAGTCTAACAGCCATCTAACTCCACTTAACTCTAAGCATAAAATAAATCAATTTGAGAAGTTCAAAAAATATTGTAAACATGAACTCATTGCAAAATCCAACCTTTAATTCCCACCCCCAGCAAACTATAGGTAGAAAATAGCAGGTAAAGTCTTGAAACATCACATGGAGAGAAGGTGTGAGGATGACAATGATCAATATAATGTTTTCATGAAAAAAAGTGATTTATTTTCAAACAAACCTGCTGTTTTAAACTTGCACCAAAATATTAAATGTATCTGCATTATTAACCTCCAAAATCTAACATCCTGAAAATATCTGTCATCAATTTTTCTTTTCCCCAATCTTGAAGCATTGAACCTGAGAAGCTTTTTCTTCTTGAATATTTATTTACAGTAAATCACTATCATATCATTCTTCACCTGGCATCTCCTGAGCCCGGCCAACAGCAGATGCATGTGTTGAACTGATTAAAGCAATGACCGAAACGTTGACTGCTCTTCTGCGAAATGATAAGTCTCCCCCCTGTACATTACAAGATCTACTGTAAATCCTCCTGCCCTGACTGGCGTTCCTGATAACCAGGTAAGGGTGTGAAGCGTTATCGATTAACTTTATGTGTTTATTTTTTTCCATGCTTCGAGATCACAAGCTTTCCACTGCCGAACAGCATAAAGTGTAGTCTCTCTCTCTATGCCTAACTCTCCCTCTCTATCAGCTTAACACTCAACACTTGCAAGTCATCTGAAACACCTTGTGACTCCATGATAATTCCGTGACCCTGCTGCAGCATTTGTTTAAATTAGAAAGTGCACGGTTCAAACCTTCTGACAGCCGCTGCTCTTAACAGTAAATCTTAAAAGTCTTGGGGCGTAGAGGTGTGTGTGTGTCTGTGTGTACACATGTGTATGTAGGAGAAGAGCTGAGGGTGGGGGGGGAGGTCAAGTCCAAGGTGAGAGGCATGAAGAAGTACCATAAGGGGCTCAGTGGCAGGGAGCCTGCATTTTCTCAAGACCTCTTCTGAAGCCCTTTGCATTTTCGTGGGCCTCAGCAACCCGGGCCCTCAGGGGACACAGATGGGCAACACGTCGAGGGCAAAAGGCGAGGGTATGACTTATTGCCATGTGGAGAGAAAAGCCTGGGACGTGCCCCTCAGATGAAACCAAATTGAATATGAGCAAGGATGAATGCGATCCAGATCTTCAGCTGATGCACCGGCAATGCTGTTTCAATTAGCCGGCTCGCCAGTTCAAAGGCGAGGCCCTCGATACACCTCTGCTCCGCATGAAGCCGCTATCATCACATCACCCCCCCTCGCCTTACACCTCTCCATTTTGGTGCCACCTTTTTCCGATCAGTGCCTCCATCTCTGGGCTGGTTGTGCTTATGTTTTGCATTAAACAGATAGTGAACGCCTTGCCATCACCTATAAAAACTATCAGTCAAAAGACCTGCAGTGCTTTATGGCTTTCATCATCACTTCCTCACTACAGTCTTACAGTGCATACATATCGGCGTTGATATACAGTGAAATGGGTCCATTTTTACTATTATAATTCTAAAAAAAAGGCGTAATTTGCAGTGCATTATTTTCCATAGCTGTTATAACACATGCAATCGCATCCGGTAACAAAACATTTCCGGAGTTACCTATTCCCATGTAATAGTGCTTTTTTTGTATCCCAGTCAGACAGGAGGGTCATAAAAAATACATTGCAGAAATCCAAGATGGTGGATCAACAGAGTCAGACACTGATATGGTTTTTTGCCTTTACATGAATGCTACATGTTAATGTACTGTATGTGTTTGCAGAATCAAAACATGAGTGGAAAAGAAGAAATTGGCAATCAGAAAGAAAGTCTGAAGCAGCTTCATTTCATGCACAATGGTCGCGCCACGATTGTGTGATGTAAAAATCATTATCAGCGCCCCTGCTCGTTCATTGGCCTTACATACCTATACAAATTAATTTGAGATTGAATAGTGCTTTACTGACCTTCTGATTATCAAAGTGCTTTTACACCACAGATCACACCTACCCATTCACAAAATGATGGCTTGTTCATCAGTATTTACCTATCCCATGCATACACATTTACATGCCGCTGACAAAGCAGCAAGAGAATATTGGGGTAATGTGTCTTGTCCAGGGTCACATCTAACTTGTGGTATGCTGAGAATCGAACTCCCGACCTTTTGGTTGAGAGACGACCAACTCCACTTCAAAGCTACAGCGGCTCGAATACAGAAACACATAATTATTTGCTTGAACAGGTAGCGATACAGATACAGAAAATGAACTGTCTGAACAACACTAATGCATTCCCACATGCAGTTTAACCAAAATGTGTGCATGTGTGAAAACACCACATGACTGGTTGTGCTGAATTCCAAATTAAAACCCTAAAATCAGGAATTTAAAATCTCTACCTCAGTTAAGTCAATCGTGATATGCAATGAAAGGTTTCAGTGTCAAGTTTATTCTCTTCCTAAAAAGATACAGGATCTGGAGTCATGGAGGGGTCACATTATGGTACCTTTCATCTGTTTCGAAGTGACATCCTACCATGTTGCACATGGGAATTTAACAAGAAGATCAAGAAAATACAGAAGTGAAATCACTTAGTTTAAAAGTTTTTGGTTGTTTTTTTTTTTTCATTCTGTCCAAATTGCGCAACTACTTCTTTAAATACCTCTGAACTTGTTAAACGTAATGTTTGGACTGAGACAAACAAATGTTCTGTACGTTAAACTATGATAACAAGAAGAGGGGACAGTGATTTGGCCGTATTGTCAGCTTTAGCTTGGAATATTGATCATATCTGTCAGCAAATTATTTATTCAATCCGGCACAGCAACTCAGACTGGAATCTGTCCTCTGCTGACTTTCTGTGTCTGTTGGAGCAGCTCCAGACTGTGAATCCTTTTGTCTCATTTTCTCATTTTGGATCTTCCAAAGATAGCGCTGACAGGTGATATTAATGGTCTTTTATTAGCATCGTCCTGATTGCTACAGAATTTTGGAAGCGAGGGATAGAAGTAAAGAGCAGGACAGCGGAAAAGAAAAAAAGAAACAGAAAAAGAGAATTTGGAAGTCCTCCGCCCACTGCTTCTCACAGGAGATCGCCTCTCTCTTTGATAGCCTGCCCGAATCTGTTCCCCCCATAGAAACTGCCCTGCAGATGTTGTTGCTGTATGCCGACTACAAAGAAGGAGCCCTTTATGAGAAGAACATCTATTTTGGGCCTCAGTGTTTCCGAGCTGTGGCGCTCAGCGAGTGAAGCACAGGCCTAATCTTTCTTTCGCTGAAAACTCTGTTTTATTCCCTGCCCATGATATTTTTAGATTAAAGGCCCATTCTAATGAATAAAGTGAGGATGTAATATTTTATGACAGTATCAATATGCCATCACTGCGGTGGGCTTGAGCCTTAAAATATCTTCATTGCTATTGGCAGACGGAGAAGAGAAAGTGGGGAAATATGGGGCAGTAACATGAGTGAAACAAAGGACATGAAGAAGCCTTTGTATCAAGCCTGATTCATTTACAAGTGTTTGTAGTTAAAAATCTCACCCTCACCAACAGAACTGTGACTTTGTTGCACTATTGACTGGGGGGGCAAAGGTTCTGGGGGCAATATTAGCTCTTGATATTATCTTTAATTAAAGCATGAATCCCTCAGCCAAGTTGTCCAAACAGTCCTAAATAGGGCCTGTAAATCAGACAAACATCCTCAATATTTGATGGGTCGAGAGTGTGCACTATAGCCTCCAGATGGTTTGTGTTTCTCAAGTGTTTCACAAGGGATGGTACTGGACAGCGATCTTCTGTCCGAGTGCGCCTCTTGACAGAACGAGTTCCTGCGAGCCTCATGCTGAGTCGTTGGATTTGTGCCTAGGTCGCTCTCTCTCCCTTTTCTTTTCTGTGCTATTGGTGTGTGAGTTTATCTCAAGGTTATGTGCGTGCTGAAGCTTTTCTCAGTCAATGTTATATTTAATTAATGGCATGCCGAACAACCAAATAATTCAAATGTATATTTTTCAATTTACAAGCCTGTGTATCACACAACACAGAGTGCAGTGAGAGATCATTGATTTCCATGGATTTTATGTCACACTATCTCCTCCCAAACCTTATACCGTCTTTAATAAGCGTAAACTTAACCTTGCTTGGCTAAATAACCCCCATACTCCCTTCCTTCTATGAGATAAAAAAAAGATGAGTGCAGTAAGATGAAAGGAAAAAAGCAAGACATGGAGGTAGGGAGTGAACAAGATGCTGAGTTCAAAATGCACCGGTTGATAAGCTGCTGGACTGGCGCCAGAAATCTCCTCCACAATACACACATGCACTAAAACATACACACAAACACCCCACCCAGTGGCTAGCTTGACCCCCCCCCCCCCCCCAACCACTGCCAACACACACATGTATACCAGCACCCGTGTGGCGTCTGCCGCTCGCTATTCCTCCTCATTAGAGTCCCAGAACGAGATGCTTGTCATGTAATTAGCTGAGGAGGTTTTCAGAATGCCTGCGTAAAGCACACTCTCATTAGAGAAGTGAGAGAAGGCTGGTGCAAGAGGTGGAGAGGCAGGTCTGGGAGGCACAGGCATGGAGCACAAACAGCGAGACAGATTAGGAAACAGGGAGATATTGGGCGACAGGGACAGCAGGCCAGAAACAAATGTTGCTTGCAGTAAGAAAAATGGAAAGTAATATCTTAAGGGGGGTTATATTTAACTATAACACTGTCCCAAAGTAGACCTGGTCTCACTCCTGACAAAACGTACTTGCTCCTTTACTTACTGAAGTCAGCCGGTGTTCTTATTAACATGTTTAAATACAGCTGCTGGCATTTATGTCAACCGTAACTCATTTTTTGGCAGGCTTAAATGTGTATATACACATAAATTTAAAATTACATTGGGGCGGCTGGAGCTCGGTGGTTGACTCGATTGTGTCTCAACTGGAAGGTTGGGTTCATGTCCACTTGCAGACACTGCAGCTTTGTCGACTTCATTTAAATGTGTATGAAAAATATGATTTAATACAGAAGGACACTTTACATAGCTGCTTCTGCCATCAGTGTGTGAACGGGTAAATGTGTCCTATGTTGTATAAAAGCGCTTTAAATAGTTAGAAGATGAGAAAACGCTATAGTGTAAGTCTATTTACCAACCATGATAATAAAGATGACTTGACTACCTAAAATGGGACATAACGATTTTTGAACTTCTTTTCAACAACATGATTTTTGTCGTTCATTTCAATGTAGCTCTTCAGGTAATATTTTTCCAACCTTAGAGTGGCTCTCTGTCCTCAGTGCTAACTCATTCAATTGTTGTTGAATGAGTTGTTTTAAACAAGACGTGTGGCGTAAAAGTGTCTGGCTTTAGCCCACGTAATTAATCCCATGTTAGCGCTTGTAGTGTTTCAGTGCTTCGTTTGTTACTTGTTTGTCAGCATTAGATTCCACTTCATCCCAATTGTCTTACCACAGATAACTACATCACTATCTGTAGTGGCTGTCTGTTTTGTTCAGATCAACCTACCTGTGATGAGGTGATGGGCACAGGCTGTATAGGCTTTATCAGGGTGATGAAAGGGAAGAAGGAGCTGCCTGTCATTGACTTCACTCTTTCCAAGGGTCTGCCTTGTCTCCCATGTCTGTTACTCTTACCAGCAAACCTGGGTTGAATTAACTCCAGAACTTTTTTTTCTTATACCACTACTATTACAAAAGGAGTCTCAATAAGTTTGAACCAACTGAATATATATTTTAGTAGATACGTCTGGTCCAATTACAGATTAACAGCTAACCCTCTCCCACTTGTCTGGAGAAGTTTCTCACAAAAGAGGATTGAAATGACCATGGAAAGATTTCTTTCCAGGATGGATGGTTCTCCTAGCTGGTTCTTTAGCTAACGTACAAGGTTAACATGTCTCTGCATTTTACGAAATGCCATTAAAAACACTACATAACTTAAATTTAAAACCTACATCTGATAACTCTTACCATAAGGAAACCATTGTAATTGTTGCAGATGATTCCATGTAAACATTGAAATATCCAAGCATTTAACCATTTGAACATGGGCAGAACATTGTCATGATCACTTGTCCTTAAAAATTAATATTGTGACCCATGTTTGTCTACAGCATGTGGAAGACAAGGCGTACGACACACAGGTAGGTAGGTAGGTAGGTAGGTAGGTTCATAGTGGCAAGGGGCAACCTTTAGTAAGGTTATGTTTTGTGTTTTGTTTATTCATCCTTTCTTCATTATGTTGCATTATGTTTGCTGTCTATCTATCTAAACTATCTTTGTAATAATAATCACCAAGTGACCAAATACAACATCTATCCAACATGAGAAAAGAACTTGGAAAAGTTCAAGCAAGGAACATATTCCATTTAACAGGCCGAGGAACCTCGTGCAGAACCAGATTTGTGCTGTTACGCCATTTTCTGTGATTGTATTATATAATGCGCATGTGCAAACCACACAAGCTGCCCATTACAGTTGCTACTGTTTGCTTTCTTACCTTGTTCTGATTCTATTTGGCTTGCAGGAAGAGAGACGGACGATTCAAACAAACAGAGCTAAAACAACAAAAGCTTAAAGCTTTTAAAGGCACACAAAACAAGCGCACCGTAGTGTTGTTGCATCACATCAAATATCACTGAACTGATTATCTTTGTGGCTGGGGTGTATATCTTCTACGGATTGTTTTTTGTCTCTATTAAGGTTTTTCCGTCAAGTGAATAAGTGAACTTAAACATCATCAGTGTGTGTCTTCAACAAAATAAAAAGGTGTGATGCAAAGACAGGAACAACAACAGATATGCATGTTATTGGAAACAATGCCAGTAACATCGTGTTTCTGTTTAAGTACGAGACTGTTGTCAGTAGAGAGCCACTGGCGGTCTCCCCTGGTGTACTCTCGTTACAGAAAAATGGAAACCTAGAAGCTACCTGAAGCCATGGGGGAGAGGCTCCTTTTGTCCCTTTTAAAAAACATAAGATAACTGTATTTCATGTGAATGCTGAGGAATGGGACTGTGTACAATATTAAACTGATAAAGCCTTTGTATAAAGTTGAACCATATTTAAGCAGGTTTGCATTACTCAGACTTACAGTGTGTTTAAGCTAGATAAACAAGTTATTTCTATACGTGTATTACAATCAATATTGCCAACTAAATCATAGGATTTAGCCTGTTAGCTAGTTAGAAGCCTGTTGGCTAAGCTGGAACACGGCCACAAAGTTTCTCTGAAATCCACAGGAAATGTAAATGTTTTGAACATACTCTCTACACGTTCCTGAGCAGCAGGAACAACGAAGTACGATAACTGACTTATCCATGTGTCTGATATTAACATTAAAAACTATGACAACTGAAAAAAGAGCCCTGATTATGTTTATGATAGCAGTCGGAGTCAGGCAGCTTTAAGAATCACTTTATGGCACATTTTCCTTGTCAAGACAATGCTGTCGTAAATTGAACTTGAAGGAACTTGACTGAAATCTGGAATTTCCCGCGCTGGAGTTGTTTGTTGACAGAACATAAATCAGGACATCATCCCATTACATCAGGCTGCTGTAGTGTTGGTGTGTCCTGCTGCTCATTCCGATTCCTTTTGCTCTTAAATGGGCCTTCTTTAACCTCCGCTTTGTGGCGGTGACGAGTTTGTTTCCTCATTGTTTGTAGATGTAGACAGTTTTTAGGTTATACAACATCAGGTGATGTGTTCACCTGAGAGAGATGTATGACAAAGAGCAAAAGTTGCATCATTTTGAACTTTACTGATAGAGTGTGCCAATATACTATTCTGTTTTGGGTTGGGCATGTGTAACCACAGTTTGGAAAATCCACAGGAGAAAATGTACAGCTGCAGATACAAAGGCTTTGATTAATAAGGTTTCACTTTGGAATCATTGTGGGTGCAAGTACAGACACAGTACAGCAGGCATCGCCTGGCAATGAGGGAAATGTTCATGTCTCACAGTTGAAGTAATTTGTCAAAGGTTGTTTATCATTACAGAAAATCACACTCTGATATGAATCAATAGTAAACCCTGGCAATAACAAGTTCTTTGTGACATACCAATTGTTCTTGTCTGATTCCAATGGTACATTTCCTGAAGACGTCCAGGCACTGTCCATCGACTGAGAAACCTTGCAAAGGCGTTTGCCATGTATCATTTTTCAAGAATAGATCTGAGCTTCAAGAGTCGCTCCCATCTGGTTGTGAGTCCAATTCATCACGCGTCATTTTAAGACTCTAATGAAGGAGCTGAACTTTGGGTAGGGTAGGTGTGACATTCAGAAGACTAGAAAAGAAATTTACAAGCTCAAGTCCATTTACTACTAACTATTTACACATTGCCTTCTGTAGCATCTATTAAGTTCTATAAACTGCAATATAGGCTAAATGAACAAAAAATTTTTTTAAATAAATACAGCTGTTTTGCATAGTTAGCAGTTGTATGTCAAAAACTATCTCCTGAGTTTCATGTGTCTGGAAAGGGCTTCTCTCTCTCTTTATTACTCACACTATCATCTCTCTTTTCTCTCTCTCTCTCTCTCTCTCTCTCTCTCTCTCTCTCTCTCTCTCTCTCTCTCTCTCTATCTCTCTCTCTCTCTCTCTCTCTCTCTCTCTCTCAGGTTGGTGTTTTCTTTGTTTCTCCCCAACTTTTCACCCTCAGTCCAATGCTCTGATTCCCATTTCCACCCCCCCCTCCCCACACACACACACACACACACATACACACACACACATACACACACTGCACTCCCACCTCTTACTGAGCAGAAACAGGGGTTATTTTTAGAGCTTTGCTTGATGGTTTAAGGATGTTAAGTTCACATTGTGCCATGGATTTTCAGGGAGGAAACATGCTTCTTCTCTTTTTTGCCCCCTAACTCCTTTTTCATTTCCTTCTCTGCATCCTCTCTTTCCTCCTCAGAGCCCGGTCGTCAAAACACCCCTTTACCCATACACTTTCTCTTTCTTCGAAATACCAGGAACAGTCACTCTCTAACCACAAAAATTGTTGACACAATTCATCTGACATTCTCTCAACACCCCCTCACACCTTCTGATTCTTTCTTGTCCTTGTTTTTAATCTCTTTAACACCACACAGCTTTTTTATTCCACACTACATGAAATCTTGGCTTGTCATCATTCATACTACATATCCAATCTGCTGTCTACCTGGATGGAAGATGCTTTAAGCCACACAATGCTGATCTCCAAGATCTTTCGTAGAGTAGATTTTGTGGCGCACAGACCAAAAACTATGAAAACACACATTGAAATCAAACGGTGAAAGAAAAGTCAAGACTTCCTGAAAGATACGAAAATGTTGTTTTTTACTTGTCAAGTTTTACTCTTTTGATAAAAGACATAGAGCACAAGTCTTGATACTTAGGTCAAAATCATCTGACCTGCACATAGTGAATGCACTACATTGGGTAACTTTTAAAAGTACCAGTCATGGAAAAAAACACAAAAAAAAAACTTTAAAATAACTTCAGTAACATAAAAGCTGTGATTTAAGTTCATTTTTCAGAAGTTACGCAGTCAAGTGTTTGAAACTAACATCAAGGAGAAAAGTTTCCAACACTTGCCTGACATGACACTCTGCTGCCATCACACTTGTTTCACAGCTCAACTCTGCCCTCTATCACTAGATGTTTGTAATGCAGTTGCAGAACTTATTTAACTGTCATCTTTAGAGTAGCATGACAAAACTCAAAGCCAGCTGGGCTTTGAATGGCATTATACTAACTTTAATGTTGTTGTTTTTTTTTTTACCTTTTATTACTTTATGACACTTCAAATAGAAATATTTTAATCCTTTTTTTTGTAAACACTATTGCAGCTTTACGAGGCCTTCTATCAGAATGCAATCAGAGAGCTGGCATGGCCGCCTACCGGCTTCTGTGCTTCTCACCAGCCGTCTCAAATAGCCCTCGCCATATGTTAACACTTTACTCTCCAAATATGCATGATGACAGCGTTGCTATGTCTCTTTAAGAACCGACGTGGAATGCTGTGGTTTTCCAAGGCGTTTGGGGTAGTGCCCTCACCCACACATAAACACAACCCTTAAAGTGACTGTGACTCACTCTGCTGCTGAAGCACCCTTCTACTCTTAAATTCCTACATCTCTATACCTATCCTCGTCAGCCCATATGAAGATGTTTCATTTTGATTAACTTGATTTGTAAAGAAAAAAATAACAAAGTCTGTGAGAGTATGTTTCATGTTTCCCTTGTCTGTTTGTGCCACAGGTGGGAATGGCTTTGGCGTATGGCTATTTTTAAAACCTCAAGTGGTCCTGAAAAACAAACCACTTAGATTTCAGATTCTGCCTATTAAGGTTATATTTGCGTATATATTGTCTTTAGATGGATCAGCATGTGCACATACAAATAAATACAAAGGAAAAATATATCTGTAGCATCTTTTTTTAAATGATGAATCACTTAATCAACAACAAGAAAAGACATTGAGTTCTTGTTTATTGACTCTTCAATGCTGAACTAAAGGATACCCGAGTCCTCAATAAGGCACTTGTAGTTTGAGCCAGAGAGCCCTCCAGTGGTAACATAAAGCACTAGCTTTCCCCATGAATAGGATCAATAGGCAACCTCCCTTTATTAGATCCAGATTTGACCGTCTGAAGGCACAGATGAATGATTTTTGTAGTCTGGTGAGCAGCCCACATCGAGTTCAGCCTGTCAGACATGTCTGGGGGGACGTGGGGGAGGAAAGAGAGGCGCGGGCCTCAAAGTAAAAGCCTTGAGAATGCAGGACAGGGGTAAACCCTAAACCTGAGAGCTCAGCTCAGGCCAGCAGCCTTCCAGGGAACAACACTTTTCTTATTGAGCCAGCAGGCCAGACCCAAATGAGAGGTGACAGCATATTCATTTCACTCAGTGTTTTTCTTTAAGGGCTTTTTAAAATGCTGCTGAATGATGAGCGGTCAGTGGATTTATAGTCCGGGGATGATTTAGGCTTTCTAAATGGCACTGCTTCCCCCCTGCTCTTGCTTGTACTATTTTTTTCCACAGAAACATTAATTTTCAGGGTCTTTATTTCAGCCTAATGTTTTTCATATAGAGAGGACTCTCTCCTGGAAACCAAGATTGATTTAAAATGTAAAGTGAGCAACCAGTTTCCCATGCCCAGCCTGTACTCAGGACAGGGTGTGTCCACACTAACAGCTGAATTGACATGAGATAAGTGGTCTGGGAAATCCATGTATTTACCCTCAGAAAAAGAAGAACTCCCCAGTATTTTGTGCTATGGAAAAGTGATGCTAAAGCAAACACATTGTGGATGTATAAAGTGCGGACACACACTAGACACCAGCCCCATATCCACTATCTTCCCTTTTGATTAAGTGCATACCAAAACATATTGTGTGTAATGACAACATGCGTTTGGTCTCGACACCATATGTCGCTCCACAAACATCCACTCTCCGAAGCTCTGGTCTCAGCATAACCTCCCCCTGGGGCAAGAATACCAAGACTGAACAGATGAGGTCACACAGTGGACGCATCAGCAGTTATAGCTGCAGACCTGGTGAGTGGCAACACATCAGGAGGCATAGGGAGGTCGTTAATTTATAGGGATGCTATTACCTTCATAAATGCTTGCCTCATAAAAAAGAATGCCTTGCTTTAATTTAATACTTCCCCTTGCTAATTATCACTGCACACAGGAGCGGGCTGCTGTCTGTGCTCTGTGTGAGCTGGTTTCGACAAACAAGCAGAATAAAAATTTGTTTTCTAAATGGTATTGTTCAGAGCTCTGAGTTATGCTGTGTTAGTCTTGTAAAGATGGGTCATTTTGACATGTACAGTAATGGACGACAGAGTATAATGGTTAGGGCTTCCTACCAGCTGTATATTAGCATTGTGCTGTTGGGTGTCAGGAAATACACCTCATGTCTGTAAATAAGGCCTCTCATAAATCATCCAAGGTCTATTTCTAGTATGATACAAGTATTAATGCGGAAAAGCTGCACTCTTTTAAACACGAGCCAAGTACTGTTCAATCTCTGGCCCATGACCGCCTGTAGGTTTGCGTGAAAAGATTTGGTACTCTGCCCTGCCTTCCCTGGTGCCACACTGCCATTTTCTCTCTCCCTGAGGAGTGAAAGAAAAGGGGGCTGGAATGGAACCGATCTCCATCTCCAGATCATCTCTCAGTAGCCCCTTCAGCTAAATAAATAAGTCATTACAGTTCAGAGTAAGGAGCTTCATTTACTCTAAGAGATGTAATCGCAGATGTCTGTAGGTTGCCCACATCATCTCAAATACAAGTGTTTTTAGAGGAATCCCAAGAGGACAACTTCTGAAATGTTAACATACCAGTAAAAGAAAGACTTGCATGTGAATGGCAGATCGTTTTGTTTCAGCAAAAGCTTGACAGATTTTTAAAAGTAAAGAAGGAGATTCTGTTATAGCAACTGTATTGTAATATTTATCTGCTAAAATATATTTCAGAAAAGACACACAGGACTGTCAGGAGCCATAAACAAAAGGCATTATCACTATTTATTGTAAGTACAATGACAAAAACGAGAAGTCCTGGATGATGCAAGGATGGATGAAAAAACAGGCAGAGGACATGAAATGAAACATTTGTCAGTGCTTGTTCTTGTTTTGCATTATTTATTTATTTTTTCCTTCTGAAAAAACACAAGAAAGAATGCATGATAAAGAAATCACATGGAGACAGTTTAGAGAACCACATTAGATCACTTCATCAACCTCTGATACCTGATGGTGCTGTCACAAGTGCTATAATAAATTATGCAAGCCACAGCCGGGACACTTCATGGTTATATTCTATAATGATCCACTGAATGTATGGGATGTAACATTATGATTAAGGTTTTCAAAGCTTATTGAAACGTGAATCTGGATGAAAGTCTAGGTAACTTTTGACATTAAGGGTTTACAGCAAAAGCTTCTTTACATGATGTCCAATTAAGACACCAGACGCTCCTTTATTTAAAGGTCTTTGTAATTGCAGATAATAACAAAATGAATGTGTTCACTGGGCTTTATGTATATAGCTTTTTCTTTCCTTTCTCTCTTTTTGAATTATTAGTTGCTGTTCAAATGTGTTAGAAAACTTCTTCTCCTGTATCCTGAGGAAGGCAACACAGCAGGCGCATGAATGCCATTTTTCAGAAAAACGGATGTTGGGATTTCCGTCCATTGTTTCGTGCTGGGAACACTATTATCAATGTTGTTGTTTTTAATCATTGCATTAGGAAACGGGGCAACAAACAGAAGGTCTAGCCGGTGATGAAAGACGACCTTTTTGCCAGATGACCCCATCACTGTAAAAAAAAAAAAAAACATGACGGCGGACTGGAGGCTTTTTATTATCATTATTATTATTATTTAGTCTAATTGGCTCGAATTGTCTGATTATTTTTGTATACTTTAAGTGTCTTTTATTTGATTGCGTCCTCAAATCTTCACAATTTATGAACGACATCTGGGTCTCGACTCCCCTGGGATGTAGCTGCATGATCTGGATTATTAACAAGTTAATGGCACCAAGCATCTCTATGCTTTGTGCTTTGTCCACATTTAACAAGCCAAATTTACCTGCCTTTGACCACACTTAAAGCCTCCCCAAAGCAACAAGTTGCAGGTTTCGCCTCTTTTTTCACTTTGGTTGCTCTCCGTGAAATAGCGACCTTGATGGTGCAATAAAATGCCACGGTTGGGCGACTTTCCTCACCGTGAATTGCCCCACATCCTTTTGGGTTTGGTTGGGGGGGCTCTCGGTCGAAGATGAGGGCAGCAATGTGAAGGAAATGAAGTTAGTGAAGTGAGTGGGGTCAACTGGGCAGGAAAAGACAAACCCGCTGCAGAGGAACTCGTGCTGTGGCTGTATTCCTCCGGGAACTGTCACCATGAGGACACAGGAACATGAATGAAATGAATACACGCACACACAAACACACGCACAGTAAACAGCGTCAATGCTGCTTTAAGGTTGATTTTTTTAAAGGAAAAGTTCATATAATTTTACAATTCTAAAGGTTTAAATTTGTGTATTCGTCACTTTTTAACAGATATGTCTGTTATTTTTTTAAACACATGAAGGTTGATACTTGCTAATTAAACTGTATTAATTCAGTAAATACATAAAACAACGTTAGATATTGCTGGTGTAAATTCCTTCCTCTATTACAGACTTAATCGACGTCTTTCATTTTAGAAGGAAAGTTTCCAGGTAAAAGAAATTAAACAAAGTCATAATCCTGGGAGTAAAAATGATGTATTGACAATTTTCACTGTGCTTTTGAAGTTCTCTGTTTATCCACATGCGCAACTGCTGCTGCAGTACTTGAAGTGTTGTGTATTATTTTTTAAACCTCTGATGAACACCTCTGAGAACTCCGTCTCGTAACAATTAAAACATTACTCGTTTGTTTACCCTTTTCTTTACAAAAAGGGCTTTATAACGCAGATTTATGACGCTCTGCTTTTCCCTTATTTCATGGTTCAGTGGCCTCACACGGCAGGCAAGGGGAGGTTTTCGCTCGCTGCTCATTGGTCGCGGCTTTCCCATCTCAGCAACATTTCCATTCATGCACCCTGCGCTCCTTTACAGCCCCTTTCTAAATAACTCAACTGTCAACAGCATTGGGAAACAGCTTTTCCAGGACGGGACTAATTATTTAAAATTGGTGGAAGAGTGATCAGATCGAAAAGAAAGGAAGAAAAGAATAAACGACCGACACTGAAGCGACAGGTGAGTGAAAAAAAACAACCAGCTTTACCAAAGTGATTGGAGTCCGTGCAAGTTGTGCTTAGACAAACTCTGCAGCGAAGATGTGCATGCATGACAATAATAAATAAATTCCACATGTTTTAGGGTTTTTATTAATGATCGGTCAAATTGTAAACTGATTGCAATTAATCGTTATGAAGAAGTAGATGGTCCGGAATGAGTCTAATAGTAGATTAAAAGTATAAACTGCAGCTCAATCTTGGTGTTTTTTTATTTTTTCAAACAATATCTGTTTTAAACGTTTCTCTTTATATATAATCCGGGTTGAAGCTTTAGTTTTTAAAATTGAAAAACACTGTTCCCGATTTTTTTGTCAGCTCACCTTCTTACACTTTCACTCAAGTCTTTGCGTAAAAAGAAAACAATGGAATGCGTATTAGCTGAAAATCGGTTGGCTCTCGTTTATGATGGATAACAGCAAGGTAAGATGCTTAAAATGTAACACTAGAGGGGTCCCAGCCCATGGGGCTGTCTCGGAGGGAGGTTCACGCCGTTATTCACCAGTCCTCCTCTGCCTAATTGGCTGCAGATGCGGTACCCTATGCTCCTTTTACCGCGCAGAAATTGGATGCATTTGGGGAACTTTATGGGGCGAGCCTTGCGTTTGCCTGCAGGATCCAAAAACACACCAGCACGCACACACACACAAAGAAAGAAACATTGGTCCCATACACATACCTGTTTTTAAATTATGTCACGTTCTTATACAACTTTCTTCAATGGCTAGATTTTCATGGGCAGGAATTAAATTAAAAATAACGTGGATTTGTCCTAGAAATAAAGTGTAGCCCCCTGATCACGTGTATGTAGGTATACGTCAAGGCATTTAATTGTTAAATCAGCAGTCTCCTCCTCGCTATGATACAAGTGATATTGGGCCCTGTGATATTTGCCCAATATTACAGGGCCCTTAATATGCATCCACTAATTATACTAAAACGTAGAGTCGCTCAAAGGTTTCTGACTGTATGTTCATAATCCTGCGAGTCAGAGCTCTGAACAGGCAACTAAAGGGAGGAGGACGTCCTAATTGCCCTGCTAAGATATTTGGAACTTTAACGGTGCGTCCTGGTGCCAATATAGCGGTCTATATATGTTCATATGCTTAATCACACAGTCTATATAACAGCCATTTGTGACGGTATGTGCCACTGCCTTCCTAATAATTGCACGGGCTGGGAAGGGCTAAAGACACCGTCCTCTAAGTGCCCTTTCACCCTAGACTTTGTAAGCTGCACTTATTAAAGCGAAAAGTGTTTCAATATGTGGTAAGCTTGAGGGGAAAACTTGATGGGGGTTGGGATGGGGCCCTGTTCTTCATGCTGCCCAGTTCCTTTTGGAGTAATCCATCCATAGTAGCAGTAGTTCAGTGGTGTAATATCCATCTGTTGATGTTGTTAATGTACGGACAGAGGTAATTAAAACGTAGCCGTATCTAATAACTCTTACTACGCTGGAAAAAAAGGCTTCTCTCCGAATGAATCAAGGGATTATGTGTGCAGTCAGACATACAGGGGGCCATTAAGCAAATTTGACTTTCCCTTTATTTTGCTGGAAGTGGTAACCCATGAGTGCCCTGAAGTGGAAGTTCACAAAACCCGCAGAACTGTGTTGATGTATGCTTCAGCACAGACCTGTCAGGTCAAGTGGGCCCCGTCTTGGTGACAACAAGAATAAAAAATGATATTTTGTCTCTAAATAAACTTAGATAGCCATGAATTAAATCAATGTGAAAATCGAAATAGTAGCTATCTTATTGTTATTTCTGTATTATTTCTGTTTTTCAGGGCCCATTGGACACTTAGCACCCCTGGGCCTGTCTGTAGACATGTTTCAGACTGTCCCTGACACGTCGTCTTACGTCAAGGTAAGACACCACCGTCTCTACGAGCAGGTAAAGTTGAAAGGGCAAACTAAGAGTCTTCCTTCCTTTTCTTTTCTTTTCTTTTCTTTCCTTCTATGTTCTTTTTAACTCAGTCTGTGACGATCAACCATCGTCACGTAAACTATCTTGCAAGCAAGTCTAAAAGATAAACGTTTCTTGTTTCGTTTTAGTCTAAATTGAATGGTATGAAATAGCATTCCTGTAAATGTATATGAGCTTGATCTAAACAAGTTTTTTTCCACATCTGAATTCAACACATGTAGACACATTTTGTCTGCAGTCCAAATGCTTCTGTTATGGCTCGTTATCATATTTGACGTCACTTCTCTGTCTCTCGTGCGCGCGCTCCCTCTCTCTCGCTCTCTTTCCACCCAGTCCTGACTGTATAAATAAAGCAAACAGTCCACATCTGGTTTTCACATTCAAAAAAAAGGCATCATGCTCATATGGCGCATGCATGAATACCTGCAACTGCTACATGGCTACCTGAGACACTGGAACCATTTTAAAAACATCATAATTGTATATGACCATATAATATCCACATAATGCCAAGTTCTACGTGCACTTTGCTCGCAGTTGTGTCAGTTAATTTGGCTGGCTGCTTGACGTTTGCTCACATAGAGCAAAATATTGCTGAGGGTGACTGCTCAGATTGTGCCTCATTAAAATGGACCATTGTGCAGCAGCGCGAGCTATGGTAATATCTTCATAATCAAGGTATTTTCCAAGAGAGGCTTGCTAATGTTTTGAAGACTTATTCCCCCTTGAATAAAGGCTCTTTTCATCCAGCTTCAGCGTTTGTGCCACTGCAGAGAGACTCGGCGTTTCAGTGCTCGGAACAATTCCTGATTTGTTTTGAGAGAGTTGAATGGCTGAGATCGTTTAAAAATGTTTATTTTTTATAGTCTTGTTCCCTCTTAACAAAATAGGCAGGAGTCCAATGGAGGACAAACAAGGTTGTGGTTTGGGTGTAAAAGGCCATATGATAATGTATCCTTAATTTTCAGATCAGATGTTCTTTGCAGTGGAAAAGCAGCCTCGATTATCTGTTTTATCTGATTTCAATAATGTGTTTTTTTTTCTTTTTTTTTAAATTAGTATTATTCTGCCCAGACGTTGCGTGTCGTTTTGCGTGCAAGTGCCTCGCCCTGTTGCTTACTCTCCTTCAGGAGATATTGGTCAGAATATGGCACGCCTCAATACAAAATTTAAAGAAATATTCCTCATTCGAGCGAATCTACGGCCCAGCATTTGGTTTTGTTTGGTTAAGGCCAGGCGAGACTGGAACTCTCCAATAAAAATAAATCTCAAATTAATTATGGCCTAAAGCGAGGGGCCAGACAGTTCGTGCTTATGTGTGCTGCAGACTCCACGTTTTGCCCTCAGTATTTTGACTCTGACTGCCTTCTACCCCGAGAGAAGGAATGGTCTGGATACAAGTCTGCAGTCTAAAAAACAGCCAATTTTGAAGGCTCATATTGAAAGGGACTATTTCACCCAAACCAAATAGCTCCTCTTACAAGTCATTATTTTGATCACTTTCTTCACACGGAGCTGCTTGCCTTATAGTGTTCCACTGACTACACTGAAAAACATGATAATAATTGGACTACAAAGCAGTAGAAAACGATTAAGTAGTTTGGATTAGGTCACCTCAACATGCATATTGCCTTTAAAACCGGAAACACAATTTAGAAACAATTACCAGTGTTGCTCTCCACAGAGGGTCTAAAAAAATGACCTTGATTGAAGTTACCCCTTAACATTTAATGAGTTCTTTATACCATTGTTTTGGACATTTAAATCCTATGTGACAAATAAAAAGTTCTGTTAAGTTCTTTCATTCAGCCTGTAACCATTTGCCATGTAAATCTTAGTCGATCTTCATAGAAGCCTAAAAGGAAAGGAAAGGCCAAACAATTGAGAGTCTGCTGAACATAAACTCTGCATAGCGTCCGCCCACCCCTGGCTGGTTGCCCCATGCAGTGGAGAGACAGAGGAGCTACTGGGTCATGGTGTAAGGAAGAAATGTCTGGCTGTCTAGTTCCAGCATAGAGCCAGATGTTCTGTGGTTCCCTGTGTAAACCAACTTGCATCTGTTTATTGGCCTTCCAAAATGTTTGTTACCACTGTATTCATTATGGGTCTTGGTATAGGTCCTGGAACCCCAGTCACCCTAATGATTTCTTGGATGGCAGGTAATCTAAGAGGAGAGAGAGTGATCTTGTTTGATGGATATTTTAAATCTTAGAGAGCTCATATTTTACCAAACATTGACAAGTCCAGAGTAAGCTCAGACTTGTTATATTTAAATATAAATTGAAAGTGGCACACCGCAGTGCAAAAAAGGCAACTCTTTTTGGAGACATGCTTCTATCTCTGGTCATATGGTGAGTCATCTTAAACTAGTCTTTAATTTGTCACTTCATCACAAGCATCCCTGCAAAAAAACAAGCATAAATGATAACTTAGAGTCAGGAATGTATAGAAAAACAAAACACAGAAACTTAAAGAAAATTAAAAACCAAACCAGTCACTGAAGAGTTAAACAAGGTGTCTCCCTTAATTACACAAGTCTTAACTGGCCTCAGGCAGGAGAAGCCTTGACCCTTAGCAGGATCCAGATGTGGTGGTCCCAAGGGTAGGGGCCCTCAGCCCCACCAGACCCCCAAGTCGAGAGCAGACAGGCCGGCCGTGCTGTCAGTCGCTGCGGCGGCGCGCTCTCTGTTTGGCCACTCTGAGGCCGCTCCCCAAGGCAGAACCCCAACACTGAAAAAAATGTTCACCATCTTCACCTCAGCTAAATCGCAGAAACCTATGTTGTTTCACTATCAGTGCAATATTTATTGGTTTTCATTTTTTGTTGTTGAAAGTGTTTGAATAAAGTAATGGGAACTCAAGTACATTTGCTGGACGACCCTTTTTTATTTGTTCCCTCTCAGTCAAAATAAAAATAATCTGGGATAAAGTGCATTTTTCTTTGTCTATACATTCAAATTGCTCATTGCTAGTTATATATTTGTTTAGTTTGTCTTTAGAGCACATAACACTTAATAAAAAAAGTAAAATGTGACGATAAATCTGTTAAAAATCAAAACAAAAACAAAAACATACTCTTCTTGCAGTGTTATTGGTCTGGTCACGTTCAGAGCCGGCTCCATGTCTAGCATCTGCACTAAAATTATGCTGGAATTGATGAGGGTAATTTTATAGAGCACACGAAAAGGGGGGAAAATCCTACGTGGGGGAGGGGATTACTGGATTTCTCTTTCAAAATTGAGGGGAGTAGGGAATGATATCGAATATCTAAAGTCAATTGAATATCTATTATTGTGTTATGAGCAAAAACAATAATCTACACTGTGTCGTGTTTTCTGTTGACACAGGCTGCATTTCATTCAATGCTGCGCTGAACAGCAGACGCACACGTGTAGCACAGACCCGCAGACTGTAGTGCGGTTAGGAGCTGAATGCTTGGATTTTATTAATGGTGTTTCAGGAAAACTTCACAGATGCTTCACGGAAGGCTGTAAGGGGGGGGGGAAAAGACAAGGTTGCAACTCTTAGGTGTTCAGGTTTCTCTCCTGTGTTGATTTAGAGCTCCTTCAGCGGCATGTCTGAGAAACATCTGTCCAAAATCAAAGATAAACTTTATTCAGTGTATCACTTTCACTATGAAATATAGGATAAAACAGAAAATGGGCAGATTTATACGAGGATGGAGGCATGGCCAGATGTAAGTTCGAAGTGTAGGCGTGAACCGAAAGTGTTCAAACACACAAGATCACAAAAACAGCGACAGAAAACCGCATTCCCTGAAACCTCTGTGAAATGCAGAAATAAGTCACAGGTCGGACAAATAGTAAACGCTTCCACACTATCCGTGATTTTACTGGGAAGAAAACAACAAAGCCCCCCTTTTTTTTACAGCAGGCTCCACAGCAATGGCTGTGCACAACGCAGGCAGTCATCCTGTAAATATTTCCGAGCAGAAAAACATAACAGCGGAGCGAACACTCAATTGTTTTCCCTGCTTATCTCTCTGGGACAGTATCCTGCTTTTTTGAAGGCAGGGCTTTCGGTGACACACAGCTTCCTTCTCAACCTTCTCAACAGTGGTGACTTCACTTCCCAAATTTAGAGGAAAGAAAAAACTCAATCCGGCAAAAGTGTCTCTTTCTCTCCGCCACATACCGGGGGCTGGAATTAATACAGAAGCGTGTCATGTTCGGGATATTTTCGGGGTCCGCTGAAAATTGCGCAAAATGGACGGAACTATTAAGGTAAGGGTGGAGAACGGGGTGTATGAGTTTGTGGGAGACTTCTTTTTCGGAGTTGCGCCTCCTTTTTTGAAGCAATGGGTTGAAATGCCCCTCTGTTTGGGTCTGTGAGTGGAGACCTTCAATCTGACGACCATGAGCGGCTTTTCTGTCTCAGCCTGAAAGCGGTAACAATATATTCTTCCTTTTTTCTTTTCTTCCCACTGTCCTTTAAAAAAAAATCTGACTGGTTGAATTCAAATCAGAGTCACGCTTTGGGCTTGGGGACTAAGCGCACAATTACGCACGTCTGGAAGGGCAAAAGGAGTGGATATGTGTTTCAGACAACACATTGTTGGCTAACTTCAGTGTAGGTACACGTTTTCCTCGAATTCAGTGATTTAGTTTCGTCTGACAAACGGGAATTAAGCAATAGCAATGACTGGATGTACGCTGGACACGATGTGTCGACCTGCGCAACGGCGGTATGGCACATCGCCCGGCTCGGTCAGAAGGTCCTGTCGTATGTCAAAAAACATGTGATGGTTTGGTAATTGGATTATTAATATATATTTATGTTGTCTTTGATGCTGTTGATTAGTGTTACTTTTCTTCCTCCGAAGTACAAAGACTTTTGTTAAAGTGTAAGGAAAGCTGTCATTTGGTAACTTCACTGAGTAACTGTTCAGTTTGCATAACTTAAAAACCACAAGGCTTCACAATGATACCTTGGCTTGCTCCTCATATAGTTACTCAACTATTTTGAAATGGTATGTTTGTAGTCGAGAGCTCTGATGTGCTCTAACACCAGCTACTAGCCACGACAGTCAACTCCTGGATGCATTATGGCTGCGGTCACCAGATGTTGAATGGCAAGTCCCGATTAGCTCGTTTTGCGATGCTTCAGTCTGTATCCTCCGGTTAGAAAGCGGGAGCTAAGCAGGCTGCAGAATCAGCATTTACTGTCATTGTTGCTGAAAAGTAAAGCGACTTGTTTTCTGTTGGGAACTTAAAGTAGCGGGTTTGCGGCAGCTGGGTGTGGTGTGAGTTTTGGAAGAGTGTAAACGTTGGCCAGACAAGAATGTCATACTGCATATAGTCGCTTTAATCTCGTTATGTGCCGCTCAGAACCCTGTGGTTGTTTTCTTGTGTATCAGGGGTGAATGTCATGTTGCAGAAGGACATGAATGTCTCAACTTAGATGATTGTAACAAAGAAGGAGGTTGTTACAATTCATGCAATCATAATTGAATCCTCGGGTATAAATGACGGGCTGCTTGTTGCATTCATGCTCGCTAAAAGAAAGGAAGGGCTCTCTAGCCATGAGAGCTTCCTGTTCTACACAATCTTTTCCTGACAGGTTTCCTCTTCCTCTTTAAACAAAGAGCAGGAATGCCCCCCCTGGGTGGCTCCTACTAGCTGGCTGTGTGTGAACGTCAAACAATCACACGTGTAGTCTGGATGTAGAGCTATTGCATATCCAGTCTGCTCCAGACGCGTCGTGACGCATTTAGAGAGATGGACTAAACAGAACAGAGGTGGCTCCCAGCAGGTGTCACACTCACACAATGCTTGTTATGGTGATTGCAGTTTAACTTTTTCTACCTTTGTCTGAAGTCCTGTAATATGATCAAGTTACAAACACTGAGTTATGAACTTTTTTCTGAGATAATTGTATTTATTTTTTGGTGTTGATTATCTAAATAGATATTCAGATATTGTCCTTGCTAAAAAAAAAAAAAGTCACTACAAGAGGCACATAACCACTGAAATTATCTGAGGACATAGTGGGACAGACTGACTGAGAAAAATAGTGTAACCGCTGGTAGCTTTTACTGGCAGTATGTTCACCACAGATACTGGAAAGAAAACGTAGGCACTGGTCTGTCAACCTCCCAGCTTTTCTTCACGAGTGTGGTGTGTCCTATTTAAATAAAAACATCTGCAATCTTGATGGGCTCCCACCACTTGCCAATCATAGAAACAATTGCACAGGCTGATATGTCAGAGTAAATATAACGTGCAACCCTCATAGTAGTCTTCCAGGCCCTTATCGAGTAGCAGTGAGACATTCCCTCATTCTCTACTTTATCATCCACAGACTAGCTGCTGTGTTCTGCTCAGATAGAGAGTCCCGTCACCGGTGTTCAGACTATGATGGATTCACTGATGAAATCAGTGGAAAATCTAATTCTGGCGAGATGGTTAAATGCTTTGGAGAGGTTCAGCTTTTTCATCAAACCGTTACTCTGAAGAGTAGTAGCTTATCTGAGGAGTTCAAACTTGTGTCTTGTATTTTAGAAGATTTTAAGTAAATTTAGGAAATAAATGACAAATATAGCAAACACCTCAACTTTCACTTTTGTTTTGTGTTAGTTTTTGTACAGCTGAAATGGTTTCAATATCAAATCCATTTATTCCAACTTTAGAAAACATAACGGCCATGATGGCAGCCAATCAATATAGTGCTGGCTTCCTGTTTAACCACGTTAATGCAAAGGAATGCAGTGTTGTGTGTGTTTTTTATATTCAAAATGAATGAATTTTGAAGCAGTTTCGTCATCTGAATCCTAATCCTAATCCTGTTTAAAAACTCTGATCTCCTTTAACAAATAGCATCAGTTACTTTCTTTTAATACAAGTATTTAATACAAGTATTAAAAGAGAGTATGAGAGAGTATCATGAGAGATATTCGACATATTTCATAAAATGTAGCAGCAGCTGTAACCATCATTAAAGATACCCAGGTACTGATTATTGTAGTTAAGAACTGTAAACAGGTTATATTTTGTAGATTCAGCCTTTAAAAGAGAGAGTTGTGAAAGATCCTCCTTGCCATTTACAGTTACTGTTGCGTTGGTGTATATATTTCCATCAACCTACTCATGTAGCAATGACAAAATGTGCTTTAAAAGGAGACATGTGCAACAGAAACGGGATAAGTGAAAACGTTCTACTTGCATGAAAAGACTCCGAATGGAATGATTTTAAACCTTTGTGGGATCATGAGGATTTTGCTTTCATTTTGCTTTTCATTTTAGAGAATGCATAAAAGCTACGTGTTGGAAATATCGATCAATGAATATCAAGTAGCATTTTCTCCCTCAAGCAGATATGTGGCATTTGGAATGAAATAATTCAGTCCTCTGGAATTAGACACGTCTCGGTCTAAGCTGTGCCATCAGATCCAGATGTGCATCAGACCCAATCCTAATCCTCAGCAGAACCATATGACTCTAGTGATTCCACTTCATATTGTGATTTATAGGTTTTTGTGTTCGTTATAGTTAACAATTCTAGATTAAGCAATTACTACTTTGTCATTCTGGCACAGTTCTTAGATGGTGCCAGTGCCCAACTCTATTCATTGTGGAACTTTTGGCAGTGACATCTGCGTCTTCAAATGTAACCTATCATTTACAATACATGCTATCCGTCCTAGACGTTACACGAGGAGCATGTTTGAAACCACGTAATAACTTGGCCGGCACTACGTTTCTGAGTTTGTTTTCTTTAATAAACTGACATTGCTCCAGCTGAGCCACAGCAGAGGGGTCGGTGTAGTTGTGACCTCTTCTGCTTCTGTTGAGTCTTCAGCCATGAAGGGACGCACAAGACAGACATTTCAGGGCATGACAGGGGGATTGAAGTGAAGAAGATACTGACAATGAAAGATAGGAAATTATAGTAAAACCAGGATTCTGTGATATGTTGCTAAGGACATTTGTTTGTCAGTGTTCATCAAATGTGAGAAAATAAGACTTTTCTTTCTTTGCGTGAGCTGATGGGTATTAACTGGTAGAACAGCTGAATGTATGAACAGATAATGTCAGCAACGCCCAAGCTCACAACTCGTCCTTACTCCACTTTGGGCTCGATTGAAGTCATGCAAACATCATGCTAACATCAACAGGAAGCTACAGTTGCTACGTGGGCTGTATACACAAACTACTTAGGATGCCAGACTGCGATATGACCAATAACTGCACGTAATTGCTGTAAACAACAATGCACAAGAGAATTAAAATTTGATATCACAAGTTTCAGTTTGTGTCAGAAGAGACTTGCTGAGGGTAAGATGAGAAGATTTACGCCACTGTTAATCCTGCCTGCCACATAATATGGAACCACAGCAAAAGCAAAATGAACCATGTGCCTGCACCTCTTACAATATTTGATTTACACATGTAGCTCACTTACAGAGTATGTTGCAAATCATTTGAAGCTATGTCCTAGGCAGTCCTTCAGGGTCTGTAGGCAAAATAACTAAAGTTTGTTTAATGGCTTTAGATGTGTATGTGTATTGTGTTAAAGCGGCTAGTTTTTTCTCCACCTGTCTTTAAGCTAAGCTAAGCTCACCAACTTATTTTTGCAATGTGTAATGTAATTTACTGCAAACTAAATACTTTTTATTTAAAAAAAATATATTGTACGTTTTGATTTTAAGTGTATACATAACACAAGGTCTTCGAAAGTGAGGAGTGAAGGAAATACCAAGAATCCTATACATGTTTCTTCCATCTACAGGAGGCGCTATCAGTGGTGAGTGAAGACCAGTCCTTATTTGAGCCTCCGTACGCTGCTGCTGCCCCTCTCCCCAAGACAGAAATGACTGCATCTGGCACACAGGACTATGGCCAGACCCACAAAATCAACCCTTTACCCCCACAACAGGAGTGGATCAACCAACCAGTGCGAGTCAACGTCAAGAGAGAATATGAGCACATGAACGGATCCAGGTATGGAATAACAACCACTCCTAGTATCATACGTAATACGGGCTTCAGAATAATAAACATATATCTGTATTAATTGGAAGGGAAACACAAAAGCTTTTGCTTTGACTGCTGGGATTTTTTATTTAACAAGCCATTTCTTTACCACAATATCTCTTTGAGAAATTTGGCCATGGCAAGTGTAGTGCTGAAAAATCCCATGCTAAAGTCAAAAAAGAAAAACCCAATATGTACCCAATGTATCTATACCATATGTTGCAACTGTCTTCTGTTTGTGTGTTTGTGTAGCAGAGAGTCTCCAGTAGACTGCAGTGTGGGTAAATGTAATAAGCTGGTGGGCAGTAATGACACTTCATCTCAGATGAACTATGGAAACTACATGGACGAGAAGAATGCTCCTCCCCCCAACATGACAACCAATGAGCGGAGAGTCATTGTACCTGCTGGTAAGAACAGGTTTCTCAAACACACAACAAACAGAGGCATACCCGTATCAAATATGAGGTTGATATGATTAAGTTTAATCTAATATCTTTTTAGCTGCTTCATTGGGTAAACCATTGTTCTAGTTGTTTACGTCATGGGATTACTTTCTTAAGGAAGAGATGTATGCCTTTTCCATAAATGTTTTCATTAGTTTCACAAACTTTATCTTTCATTATATATCAAATTACACAGTTTACAACATGACAATTTCTAATTATAGCCACACAAAACAATTTAGAGGCCTGTTTTGATTACACCGTAAGACTGATGCCAAAGACGGGTGATTATTTTCCAAGAAATTAGCACATGTGATGAATTAACGCTGAAAGTAGAATTGATATATTTTCCTATTAGAAGGCTACAGAAATGTTATTGCTAAACTGATCCAAATGGTCACTCATCTATTAACTTAATAGAAGCTCCACGGACACCACTCCTTAACCACAAGTGGTAAATCTGGGGTTTGGTTTCAAAATTTGCTGAACAATATACAAGATTTAGGGGATTTCAGAGCCAATACTACGTTGTGGAAGATATTCTATTGAAGCCTCATCTCTATTGAAACCTCATCTCAGGACTCATCGCAGTCATGCTAACACTATCCATGTGATAAAAAAAAACAAAGAATATTTACAACTATCTGAACAAGGTCTGCTACTGATATAAAATTCTGTTTCCAATTTGTACATTTCTCCCCTGCACTTTACCTTTCCAGACGTGAGACATGTCCAGCTCCGAGCATCTGTTCAGAAACAACTGTAACAGAGTCAAGCTTCCTCTTACTTCTTCTTCTGTATTCCTGCAGACCCATCATTATGGTCCCAGGACCACGTGCGCCAGTGGCTCGAGTGGGCAATCAAGGAGTACGGCCTGTTAGAGATTGACACAGCCATGTTTCAGAACACAGACGGCAAAGACCTCTGCAAGATGGGCAAGGATGACTTCCTCCGGCTCACCACCATGTACAACGCAGAAGTGCTTCTCTCTCATCTCAATTACCTCAGGGAAAGTAAGTACCTGTTTTGCAAATAATGTGTAAAAAACCCCACAAATGAAGACGAAATCAACCAACAAGATGTACTTCTCTCTTTTCATCTCGTATTTACTTCTGGAAGAGAAATATGAGAAGAAAAAAAACGAAGAACATTGGCAGTGACACTATTTTTGTCACTCCGCTATACTCATGTTGCAATAAGTAAACAATGACATTGCTTTTACTGGAAACTCATGTCTCCATAATAACTACTTAGTATAAGGCAGGGTTGTGAAAACCGAGAAGGTTCTTTCCAGTCTCGAGATAACCATCCACTGCATCCCCCACTTGACTTTGCAGCGCCTTATTCCACATGGTCGCGAAAGATGAAGGCCAGGTGCATTGCCTCAGGAATCACGCTAGGCCTTTTGTCTTCAGCACGGCAAAGAAAGTTGATCTGCAATTTGCAATGGCGGCAACTAAATTGGAAACGGTAACCTTTGAAGAGTTCCTCGAAAACAATCCTGGTTCACATGTTTCGGGAACTCAAGCATTTTCCGCGGCACTATGCAAATGACATTTTGATGTAAGCTGTAACATCTGGCATGGCTGTTGGTTTAGATACACAGTGATGTCTGGTCAAGAAAATAGGAACACATTGTTTTCCATAAGGTCATGAATAGTGTGAATATTGAATATAAAGAGAACAGTTTGTCCCATCTTTGAATTCTTAGCATTTTGTAAAATGGTGATAGCCGCTTCTGCCGTGGCTGAGATATCATGACACCGAGTTGGGTGGAGTGACTGATGGCTCAACTAAATTTAAAATAACTTCCAAAATACTGTGATGGGCCACAGCGTGATGTAATGGGAACTGTATTTTGTGGGTGTCAACAGTTTTCTCTATGCACGGCGTCTGGGCAAAGAGAGATGCTTGTCATGAGTATAACAGCCTCATTGTGCAGCGCTGCAGCGGGTGGATCTGTCTGACCGCCACTGGGCACACTCCACCAAGCAGTTTTCATTACGGCCACTGGCTGCGGGACTTAGCCACAGCTTAGGCGTGCTGCACCGCGACTTTGCCCAATGCTGCCCTTTTTTTATTTAGACCTTGTGTGTTTTGGAGACAGAAGAAATGTCTCGGGAATCCTCTCCACTTGCCAGTTAAAATTGCTTTGGATCGGTTCCCAACAATCAAAAAGATGAATGCTCCTGTCCCGTGCCTGGACTGACTGACCTGTTTTGGGGCAGGTCTTTGAGAAGCAGGCAGTGTGTATTATTGACATTGGGAGCCTCAGGGCAAGAGGAACAATGTTAGTAAATGAGCGTCTAAGGAAGACTGAGAGGGAGGAGGAAGAGGAGGAGGGTCGAGGCTTAATGTAGACCCTGCGGGGCTGATGATTTGGAAACTGAAGCCGTTCTCTTTTCCCCCCACAGCACAAACAAACACAATCACAGACAAGGAGTAACCCCGTCCAGAAAAGAGACCTCTGGCTTCACTCACGAGAGCTGGAGCTTGGCCGAGCTTTTCGGAATACAGAAAAAGGGAAAGGAGGGAGAGACGGAGCCAAAACCTGGAAGTATTAGTGACTCCAGATAACGTGATCTCTTCCTCCTTTCCCATTCACCCATTTATACATTACCCCCATATCCTCCTCCAAAAGTTGGATGGTCCAAGGGGGTACGGTTTCATTTCTACACATCTGTGTGCATCATGTGTGCCTTTGGTTCTGTTTATTGAACCTTTGATTAACATTCCTCAAAGTCATTAAGCTCTGTATGTACACACGGCACGGGGCAAGGACACGCTTTCCCATCCTACAGCCATACAATAGCAAAACAATCTCGCCAGGTCATGTGCAGGAATACCATGCAGACACCAACACTGGTGCAACCGCTGGCACAATCACAAGATCTGTCTGGATTCCCAGCTGCTTGCAGTAACAAGGGTAGTTGCCCATGCATTATTTTGGCCTCATTGTTGGTCACTTATCCAGATTTTTATAAGTAATGGCCGCCCGCACCCCAATGTGCTTTCAATTTGGAATGCAATTTGAGAATTTGTTCAAATTAGTCTGTCAAGGAGGGACCACGGATTGTTTGCTTTATCGCACCCATGTAGGTCGGTTTGATACCACATGTGCTGGAAAAGGAGCTGAGCAAAACCTCAGACAACGAAAGCCTGTATCCTCCGACGCACAGAGATGCAAGAGGAGAAGGAGGAATGAGAGGGGGGAAGGCATGAATGAGTCAGAAGGCGGACAATTTAGAGCAAATATACTGAGGATCTAAAACAACAATTTCAGAAATTGGATGAAGAAATATGTCCTTGACAGATGTACTGTATTTCACAGTAGTTATTTGAGGACAAGAGTGTGAGGGTGTGAGCAGGAGAAACTGTTAAAGTAGGCGAGTGTAAGCTCGAAAAAGAAGTCCTGGGGATGAACTATTTTTTAAGGATTGTGTGGAAATTGTCCGAGGTGGTCATGATTGAGTGCTGTTGGAGAACAGCAATAGTTCTGTTTCCCAGCTGTCGCTGTTGCTTGTGTGTCTGGATGGATTTACAGTGAAGGAGTCAAGACAGAGAGAGAGACAGACAGAGAGAGAGAGTGATAAGTCTGGGCTTCTGCACTCTGCAGCTCGCTCCAGAGTGGGGGACATTCTCGAGCCCTCAATAGTTTATACAGACCATAAACATCTGGGCTCGAAGGCTGAGTAGGGAAAAAGGAGGTCTGGAGAGCTCTCTACCCTCCTTCTCCCCTCACAACATTTTTATTGAGCTCCCTTTGCATTAGTTCTTTCTATTGGCAGATTATCACCGGTGCAGAGGGGCTCAGCAGTCTGGCTCTGTGCCCTTTACTGTTAGCTGTCTGCTGTTAGCCACCATTACAGAGCAGTTTGTGGCTGCTCAATGATGGCTGGGCTGCAGAGACTTTGCGCTTAAGGAATTTATGTACATATCACATTAGCATAAGGGGAGGTGGATAATAAGCAGTTGCTATTCATGTAAACACTGAGATGAGCTCAGCTGTAATTTAAGCTAGCTTCTTAGAGGTCCATGATAATTGTACTTTAGTTAAGTTGCCAGTTAAGTATCATGATTTGGAGCTATTCTGTAAAACCTTGGAATTCAGTCAGGGATGTTTTTCAGCTTTATCCTTAACATGTTCATTATTTTGTATAGTAACTTTAAACAAAATCATAGGGTTAATTTATGTGGGGGATCATTTGGATTATGGCAAATGCTTGAACAACCCACACCTGACTGGATTGGTGGGTGTGTTTAACAGAAAAGGAAGTATTTAAACGTTTCAAATGCATTTGAGGGGAAATAGTTAGTCCAAACAAAGTTATAACAATGACATAACAATGTTCGCTATGGGATGTGAATGGTCTTCAATCCTCACATTGTTGATCCATCCCTGAACCGCTTCATTATTTGAGAATTAATCAAATGACCTCTTCAGTTCTTGTCTGTTTAGGACAGTCTCAAACACTCAAGAAGAATGGCGTTGTCAGCTTACCAAATGATTTTAGATTCAGGTCATGCTGTGGGACAGGTGTGTTGTGAATTTCCTTTCATTTATTTCAACTTCCTTTTTTGTGCTTTAGTGGCCAGAACAAAAGAAAACGGCTTTCACGTTAGCATACACACGTTTCAATTCCTTTACTAAACCAAACCTTGACAATGAAGAGGAATCCCTTTTGTAATTTCATGAAAAGAGAACGTCATGTGCAAAGAGTGTGAAGCAACAATTCTTGCCAGAGGAAGGTGGCAGAACAATTCAAATTATTTTAGAGGTAGTGTGAAGTGGATTAGTTTGCTGTAATCCCTCTAGTTTATGAGAGGATTGATAGCAGTTTAATTGAACCCAGTCTCACAGTTTTGCGTAAAAATAACACAACATTGTAATGTTGTGCAATGCATACGCCAAATTGCAATTTTGCATGCATATGATACGCCCAATCCCTAACTTTCGTCAGGAGGAGTCAAGAGGTTACCCATAGACAACTATTCTAACCTCTCCCAATCCCTTTTCCTAACCTTAACCCGTCGGTATGTGTTGCAATGCGTATCATATGCACTATTCTAACCTCTCCCAATCCCTTTTCCTGACCTTAACCAGTCCCGTTTCCTAACCTTAACCAGTCAGTATGTGTTGCAAGGCGTATCATATGCACGTAAAATTACTAAAACAGAGGAAATGTGATCCTCTAAGTACCTTCACTATTCTCTCAGTTACAGTTGAAACTACACATCTCGTCTGCTGCTGATGTTTGCCACTTACTAAAAGTTAACATGGTGAATGTTCGAAACACCTGGTTATAGTATGTGGGGTTGATGGCAGCCTTTTGTGAGGCTGAAATTCCACACATTACTTTGCAACTGGGTTATTCATAGATGTAAACTTTGTAAGATGTGATAATAAGAGTCGGTCTTTCCCAACTGTACGTTTTTTTGAGGGGGGGGTTGATCATCTCCTGCAGCTATATGTTGATATGGCCTTAGTGCTCACTGCTAATGCTGAAAGCTTAATGGGAATATCCAATTTTAGTTTTTTTCTTTGACAGAGATAATCTTGTTGAGCAATACATTGTATTAAGTAATTATGAAATGAGGAATTGTCTTTTTTTTTAAATAACTTGAGAAAATAATGTTGGTGGTGTTGTGACAATAGTGACATCAGAGAATTTGAAAGACACTGATTAATTATATATCCATTTTTGAGTGCTTGTTTCTTACATTCATGAGACAGACATTGCAGCATTATCACGTGAAGCTGAAATGATAACTACTGCTGACCAGAGGAGTAAAGTAACACATTACATTTACTGACATTAATGTAATTGGGGTTTGTGTGTGTGTACTTTTAATTTTGAAATAAGTTGGATGTGGCTGTGACTCTCCTGACAGAATCGTCTCTGCTCCGTGAAAGCTCAAAGGAATACACACATCTAATTCCGGAAAGATTTTCACAATAAAATGTACTTATTGCCATCTCTTCGGTATGCTCTTATTTTAAAGCACACATCAGAAAGTGTTATAAGCTGCAGCAACTTAATAAGATGTTGATAGTGTCAAAAAAGAAAATGATTATCTAAAAGGTAAAATTTGATCATATTTGTAAGGATTGCAATATAATTTTAAAAAACTTTGAGATTTAAATCCTCCCATACTTTTTGCACACAGGAGAGATGAACTTGTAACTTTAACCTGCTGTAAATTTACAACAAGCTACTTTTTACTTTTACTTGAGCACATTTTCAGACTGGTATTTGTACTTAAGTAATGTTTTTTTTTTAAGTAACAGTACTTTGACTTGAGTACTCTTTTCACCTTTGCTGCTGACTGGCCCCCTTTATGTGGCAAGATGCCCAAAAGAGGGTGACTGGAACCGTCCGTTTGTTGACAAAACTCAAACCGCATGTTTGAGGCAACAGTATCAAATAGCTTTACAGAATAAACAGCAGGGGCCTGACGGAGGTCAATCACAATGCTGAGCAAGCCCTCCAAGATCTCTGTCAATATTATGGGGGTATCCAAATTAAAGGACAGCCCCCTTTTTTAAAGGGCCATCACTCATAGGAAGGAGAGAAAAGAAAATTGTTTGTGGATGTTATGTAATCAAGCAGACTGTGAGCAGATGTGACAGGGGAGGGAAAGAGAGAGTGGAGGTCTTAAAGGCTAAACACTGGCCAGTCCTCCCACTGTGCTGTCAGATTACCGGGACGAGTTTGTTTTCTGAGAGAAGGAAGAAGTCGTCCAAATAAATAGGCAGCATGGCCAGGACCCCCTTCACTAAACAGTCAGCTGTCTCTCTCTCTCTCATACTTACTCTCACTCTCCCCATACAGCAGTCCTGATTTTCTCTGTGGGGTGGTTTGAGGTTTTCTCAGCAATGCTGCCTGTTTGACTGTCTGGGTCAGCCCACATATGTGGCACACAGTAGGAAAAGGGTTAATGACCCCTTCCTCCTCCCTTCTCTCCCTCCCCTTCTTTTTTTTTCTGTCGGTTCATCTTTCTCTTACACTTTCTGCCTCATTCCAAAGACGGTGCTTTGGTGGCTCGTTTGCCCCCGTGCGCTTACACTCTGCGTGTGGAATTATTTTTGTACGGGGAGCTGCATTTGATTGCTGTGCAGGGACCCAGCCTCATACAATGGCTCCCCTGTTCTGAGGCCCCCAGGTTTCTAAACTAGACCCAGAGCCTTGGGGGTGCCGTGGAGTAGGTAGAACCAGAAGGGGTGGGGTGTTGGGAGGTTAGAATACACTTGTGGAGCACCCCCCCTCCCAAGCCACCCCCCAAAAAAATAGACCCCTAGTCTGCCACCATGGGCCCCTTACCCCTATTCCTCCAGCTTTTAGGTCCTGCCTCAAAGCTCAAGCAAAGCAAATCCCAAATCTAAATTTGCTTTGACGTTTTTTTTTTTATATGATACCATTCAGAAAATATATCTCCCTTACTCAGCAGCTCTCTGTAGCCATCGCAGTGCTAAATCTTAACACTCCCTGCGTAGTAGCTGCTCTTGTGTTTTCTCTGTGCATTTTTGGCTCTGTTTTTCCACTCGCTGATTTATGCCTGGGGGCAGCTAAAATTAAGAGAGCATTTTGGTGCCGCCCAGGGTGCCTGTAAGTGAAGGAATGCAGTGCAGAGTTCTGCTCCATAAGGTGAAATGAATAGGCCGCCATATGCAGACTCCTGCCTCCCTGACTTTATTATTCAGGAGTAAGGATTGCAGTTAAAACACTGCCAGGCTCCAGGGTTTTTTTCCGACATGTAACGCACAGACTGTGTGCTGGATTGTATTTATTTCAGACCAAATTTATGTGTCATGAATTATTATAGGGCGTCTATTTTTAGTTAAAAACAGGAGCACAATTCAAGAAATGAAAAGGGCTTTATATTGCTACATGACAGTAATTGATCTGAACCTTCTACTGCCACCTGCTGGTTATTTTCTTTATACCCTGTGAGCTTTCTGAATGTCTTCAGGGACATGGTACACTGTAATTACAGTCACTAATAATATCCTGTGTATTAGTTAATGCTATTGATTTTCAAATGAGCAAATATTCTGCAAGCCATCTGACTCTAAACGCAACACTAAATGACTTTCAAAGAGAAGGGAACTTTACTCATTTATATCTTAAACTGTGGGTCACTGATCGCTCTCATGGAAGAATCTATAAAACGTTTTTTTTTTTCATTTTTTAATATCATCTTTATCTAAGCTGATCGATGCTGCTTTTGTCTCAATTATATTTCCTTTCATAACCTATATATTGATTCGATTTTTTTTTCTTACTACTGTGCTCTATTTTGTTTCATTTTAATTCCAGGTAGCTCATCATTATCCTACAACGCACCATCTCATACAGACCCATCCCCTCGCCTGGCTGCCAAAGAGGGTAGGGAAACATTTCATTTACATGTTCGCTTTATCCTGACGATCCCTGTGTGTGTGTGTGTGTGTGTGTGTGTGTGTGTGTGTGTGTGTGTGTGTTGGTAGACTTGGGCTGTTGTCACTGTTAAAACACAGTAAGTAGGTCAAGGTGAAATTGTCAGGCTTAAAAATAAAGAAAAGAATGAAAGGTGAAAACAGAGAAATAAAAGTATGATGAGGAGTTGACCCTCAGAGAACCTTTTTAGACAGTTAGATACTGTACACAGAGACTGCACACACTCTAGCATGCAGTTCACTTTCCACAAATCCAAACCTCAAGCTCTGGTCTGTGCAGGTGCGCCTTTTGTGATTCCAAAAACAATATAAGCCAAACTGCTTTTTTTTTTTTTTTTTGGTGAGAACCGCTGCCTCTTTGACAGACACTCTCAGGAGAGAGGCATGACAAGTGGACAAAAGCTGGGTGTTGATCAGTCCTTTTCACAACAGCAGAGTCAAAAGCAGAAGGTGAATGTGCTGATTATGGCAAAGAAGGGGGACACAAGACTTGTGAATGAGGTTGTTTGGGAGAGACATCATACACAGGTGCCACAATGTGGACAGAAAACACAGCAGAGGAGCCTGATTGGCTTCTTCAAGCCAGACTGAAGCAGAAAGGAGTGTGAGTTGCATGCGACAGTGTGTGTAAGTGATCTATTGGCAAAGAAGATGACAGCAGGTAACAAGTAACCATGCTGCATGTGGGACTTTTAGCAATGACTGGCCATTTTGCAGTTTTAAATATTGTGCACAAAATAAAAATAGATACACATTTTTCAGTCAGTTCTTTACACGTGTTTCAATAATGCAGCCAATTTAGATACGTATCGCTTAAAATGAGCGCAAATTAACTTGAGCTGTGATGAATGAAAAATAATGATTGCAATTTCTTAATATGAGTCATTTTATTGATTTAGTTCTGTATTTCGTCTAGATATTGACAGATGTTAGAAGAACAAATGAAACTGACTGGAAGAATAGAAGCAGTTAAAAAATCATGAGAATTTGTCATGTGTTTGTCATATTAGGATTTTTAGGCAGGTTTTCTCATGACTGGGAGCACAGAACCGAGACTGAGATGGAGCTTTTGTTGCTGTTTATGCTGAGCAAAAGTGAACTGCATCCAAAGCTTTTTTATTTTTCTGCACCATTTCTATGCAATGCCGTGGTGAAGTAGAAAAGTAATGTCTGTGCTGTTGAAGCAAAAGTTCTGCAAAAGCCAAGCTGAGTTTCGAAGAACAACGCCCACAGCGGCTTAGGATGATTGTCTTTTTCCTCTGGATACCTTTCCACTCAACAAACATCATTTTGTGCTGACACAAAACCCTCTCGCTGAAGGCTCAACTGCATATCAGTAAAGTAAAGACAGCTACACATCCTTTACATCAGCTATACGGTGTCACCACCAGAGACGAGAGAAAGGACTGCAATAACAGTGATAGCCTTGCTCACAGGATGAGGGGCCCTATCAAGGCAGGCCTGAGAGGAAACACTAGGTCTGATAAGTGTCCGAGAATGCCCTCTGCCTCTCACTATCGGGCCTCAGTGGTGAGCATTAGCAGGCTGTGTACTTGTTCTCGCCCCGCTTCATTACCAATAGAGCAATGGGCAGGCAAGATAAGATTCTGCTCAGTCACCCCCCGACCCTGCTCTTCCTGGTTCTCAGCGGCAGGTATTTGGACTGGCAGGAGTAGAGGGTCACTCCCTTCACCAGCATTTCCCTTTCACGAGAGATGACTTCTATAATGGGCTCCGGTAACACTGAGTGCGCCTCTAACTTGGACTGACTCTTTGTACCTTTTATTTCCCTGTGGTGTGTTTTATTTTCAAGTTTGCTCTATACAGAAACCAATTCAGAATTTTCTCTGTTAGCCCTTAAAGCCTATTTATATTTGTTAATGTTGAATGCAGACAGGGGTGGAACTCTGTATAATCCTCATTTTGCTTCATTCCCCTCCTTGCACTCATCTGCATCTGCTAAATAAACACATAAAAAAAAATCTGTGTCTCGTGATCCCAGCTGAGCTGCCGCCTCTCGCTTAGAGAAGCCTGGGTCCCAAACAGAGATGACTTTTTAAATGGACCTATTACCAAAATGATAGACTGATTAACATAAGAGTTGAATTAATAGTTGCTTTCCAACTTACTTAAGACATTTTATCACGCTAAATGTTACCTTTTTATACATTTAAACAGGTTTTAGCAGGATGGAGATGTGAACTTGATTCGACAATAAAAGAAGTCTTGCTGCTGGAGAACCTTTTATCAACAGTTTGTCAGAACAACACTGCCAGATGTTCAAGTTCATATTGCCTTTCGAGAACAGTCAAATACCATTCAGGCTCTTTGGGGTAGAGTAAGCACGAGCATGCAGCAGGAGACAACCCATAATCTGCTCCAGACTCGGTGGTGTAAAATGCAATGTTATGAATAAAAGAGAGCATATAAAACATGGAATGCAGCAGCTATGAAAGGAGATGTGTGTGTGTGTGTGTGTGTGTGTGTGTGTGTGTGTGTGTGTGTGTGTGTGTGTGTCTAACGTCTGTGTCTTCAATATGCCTGTGGAGAGGCATGTGTGTGTAGGTGGGATTCTGAATGCCTTAGTGTATTTGTCACCCTTTGAATGAACATCGCTTTTGAGTGCATATGTTGAGGAGTTTCTGTATTGTTGTGTCTCGTTTGTTTCCTACTTGTTAATGTTCGTATACAGCACTGCTTTCTTTTTTCTTCTTCCTCTTTTTACCTTTGGTGCCCTTTTGTAACTTTTTTCAAGTTTGTCACATCTGTTTGAGCCGTCTGCTTTGACATTTTGGAACAGTACAATTCGTAGAAAGCACACTCATATTCTCCGCTGCTTCTTCCCTCGGTGAATGGAGGAAGATGATGACGATGATTCCCCTCTGTGAATCTATTTATTTTGGTGCCACGTCAAACTGGCAATTCAGCGTGGTGTTTGTGCAACCTGTCACATCTATGTATTTCATATGCTCCTCATTGCATTTACATAGACAGAAAAAAAGAGAAAGCTACAATTCTCTCTTTAGAATAAAATAAATGCAAAAGCGTCAAGTGATAGCATTGCATCTTGTTCTTTGCTCCACTCGTCCTCTGATGGCTCCTTCCTTAAACGGCTTTTAAAGCACCTGTATTACGGGTATTAAAACTCTTCACACTGTCTCGGTCTCTTGTCTTGGCTCAGACACAGGTTAAGAACAGTCCATGACTGGATTATCGCCTTTGCTTCTTTTTCTCTTTCTATCCAGCTTCTATGCCCAGTTGTTCTTTCACTCCCACTCTATCTAGCTTTCTCCTTTTACTATATCTCTTTGCCTCTCTCTCTCTCTCTCTCTCTCTCTCTCTCTCTCTCTCTCTCTCTCTCTGTCTCTCTCTCTCTGTCTAGCACTCAGGCCTTGTTTTGACTAACTGGTCCTGCAGTCAGAGTCTCCCAGGAGCATGCACCACACCCCAGACCAGAGTGGAAACTGGCTCAAGTCGCAGTCAGAGCAAGGCCTGGAAAAATGAAGTGGGGGGTGTTTGGGGAGAGGCAGCTCTGTGTGTGCACATTTTGGTCTGTGTCTGTTTGTATGGCTGGTTCGCCCCGAGTACCTCCGACCACTTGGGCTTTGTACATTTTACCTCTGCTGCTTCTTCCTTCTTCTTCATTCAACTTCCCTACCTTTCAGTCAGTCCACTTAGTTTTTAACAGATTATTATAGACTGGGAAAACTTGTATTAGTGCCTGTTCTCGCTTGCTTGCATACTTTTGTAGGTAAATGTGATGAATTGTAAAGAACTTCACCACAGATTTCCTAAAAGCTGAAGGAGACATTATTACTGGGCATCTCAGCTAGCTCATACCAGACGGTAGCAGGGGTTTTCTGCCATTATTTTCTTTTCAAATTCCAATGTTGTGTTTCGTCTGACTCTTTTTTTCACGTTATTTTTCTTCCCCCTCGCTCACATTTCTCCTTCTCCTCTTTCTCTCAGCTTTTTCATGCTCTGTCACTCTGTCTCCATCTTTTGCCCCTCTGCCTCTTAATAAAATTGCTTTCTCTTTCTGTGGCTTCTTTACATTCTGTCTCATTCCTCTTTGCTTCTCCCCCTTCAAACAGCCTCCTGTGCTGTTTGTGATTCCCCCCCCCCCCCACGTATGTGTGGAGGTAGCCCTGATGTGTTTTTTGGGGTGGCGGGGAGTGGATGTGGATAGGGGGGCTGGCGGTGTGTAGAGGGGAAAAAAGGGCCAGTCAAACAAAGAGAGGTTGTCTGCAAGCGAGGCAGGCAGGAAACGCAAGTCTCCCAGGACTCTCCCCCAGTCGCTGCTCCTTGGCTATCCTGCCGACCCACAACAGATTGAACCTGACAGCGCCACTGAGCCACGGCAGCCCGCTTTTTATTTGTCCCTTTTCTTCCTCTTTTTGTCTCCCTCTGTGTTACTCTTTTGTTCATTTGTTTGATCAATATATTCACTTTTCTTTTTCCATTCTATACCTACCATTGCTTTGTGTGTTTTTGAACTGTCACTTGAAACGATAGAACTTTACTCTATTTTAATATTCCTCGATTCATCACACAGACCAGAGACCCTGTGTCATCTATACTGACAAGTATGGGTGCTGAAAAACTCTGTGGTATAAGATAAAAAGTAAAAACTGAGTGAAGAGATCAAGAGGTCCCTTGTGCAGGACGCTTTGGCACGGGTGAATATAGCGCTGTTAATAAAAGGAACAACAAGGCCGCACAGCTTCCTTTGAATGTAGCTCAAGACCGATCATTGGATAGGAAGTGTTGTTACTTTTGATAGGGCAGCTAAGAAACAAATAAGACAGTAGAACTTTGTTTGGCAAGTTACAAAGCAATTTATGTTTTTTGTGTTTACGAAGGTATTTAGTTCAATTGTGTGTCCATGTGTGTGTGTGTGTGTGTGTGTTTGTGTGTAAGGAGGCAGATGTTGATTTCGTACATTAATTATTTCCACTTTAAGAAAATAAAGATGTCAATATGATTTGGTCCACAGGAGGGCAGCATTGTACAGGATTTAAAGGGAGTCGTATACTGTATGAAACTTAGCTGCTGATGAATTATATGCCACTGGAAGTTCCTCTAATGCGGTTAAAAGAGATTGATGGGTCAATACTGCAACTTTCATCCTTACATCTTTGTCTCGTGACACAAAACCACAGACATGCAGTTCTTTGGGGAGGTGGGATGGGGGGGGGGGGTGCTCTGTAGTGGACAAATTAGTCCAACAACAGTGTTCACTGATGTAAGATTGTCACATTAAGCATCAGCTGTACTAACATCTTAAATTACAGGGTAGATTAAATTAAAAGAAGTGACCAGGATAGTAAATGACACGATTGAAATTTGTAATTAGCCTTGAGCTTGCACAGCTCTCTTAGCTTTTGCAATGCAGGTCACATCTACCCATTATTCAAAGACTGATGGAAGAGGTTGCTTTGTAAAGTGGCTACCATGATTAACCTATCCATTCATTGGCATGCATACGCTGCTGACAAAGAAAGGGGAGCAACTTGGAGTTAAGTATCTTGCCCATGGGCACGTCGGACATTAGCTGTAGAAGCTGAGATTCGAACCCCTGATCTTCCGTTTTAAACCTGATGATGCCACCACTGTTCCATATCTTAACATATTTACAAACCACATCATCACATACCAACTCTGCATGACTCAATCAGCCACATGAGTACCATTAGGACTCACAAACTTCTTAACCAGTCTGTATTATAATGAAGCATTTTTAGGGCTTAAGGGGTGCTTGTACTTGTTAATCAGAGCAGGAAGGAAATCTGCACTAAGAGCTATAAATCAAATATGAAATGAAGAGTACAAACTAGGGATATTATGCCAGATATCTTAAGCCTGTATTCCTCACTGACTGTTAAAGGTGTAAGTTGTACTCCCAAGTTGTACTCCACTCGGTTGTACTCCCAAGGTTTGTTTGTTGGAGAAGTTTTGATGTTGTTGCTGATATTCCCAAACCAACAGATAGGAAAGACTTATGATAGACTCAGTCTTTAAAAGAGGATCAACAGGGACCTCTCAACATGAAATCAAGACAATTTCTGGAAACACAACCACATAAAAGGGTGTTCAAATTAAAATTAATGTTGTCAATTAAAATCCCATGGTACTTAATAGTTCTCTTCAAAGTCTTCCACCTTCCCCTTGACAATCTGAGAAGCTGAGAGCTGAGACTTAAAATCATAACACTTGCCCTATTTTTATTATATTTATTATTTATATTTTTTACATTTAGTTGCTCTCATGTGCAAATGAATGAATTTTATAAACAAGAGACCACATCTACTAAACTAACTCCATTTGCTCCGTCACCGGCCTGAAAAGTCAATTTTACTTTTAGGCCTTCTTAAGACATTATGTTTAGATTTTTCCATGAGTCTTAACAAATTAGATCTTCAAAGTGGAGACAGAAAGTTAAGCTGACAATTTGTTGGTGTAGAGATGGGTAGCTTGCATGTTACATAAATACACCGGTTGATGCCTAGTTGAGAATAATTTAAGTACGCATAAATATTCATGACTTACAAACAAACACCTACACATACACACAAAGACTACAGTTGTTTTCTGGGATGAGCATACTCCCTTATAAATCCAAGAAGTAACGAGACAAGAAATTGATCTTGTGTTTCCTTAGAAAAAAAATGTAATCCAGACCTTTGCTGTATTTGAAGCATTTGACTGTCTTTATAAGATTAATTTTACATTGGTCAGCTACTGACCCAAAAGCAATTCAATGTCCACTTACAGTTGCAGCAGAATGAGTCTTTCACCAGGGATTTAAGCTGTCAGCTTTGATTGTCAGTAAGCCTGCGTCTCAAAAATTCCAACTCTACTGATAGGAAACAGGATTGCCTTTTGACCTTCTAACAGCTTGTTTATCTGAGCAACAACCTCTGTCATCACCATTACATCGTCTCTATTCGGTGCCCTTTGGGAGAAACACTGCTGACAAAAAGATTTGCAGATAGTGATAACCCGGTGAATAGCGTGTTACGCACAACACAGAGTGTAAGGCATATCTGGCCACAATACGCATCATGTTTCCCTGTACTCTGACAACTGTTTGAACTGTATAGCCTGAAATAATAGAAACCATCAAGGGGTACTGGCCAGGTGCATCGTGAGTATACCAGGGTGTTTTTGAGACACTGCCAGGTGAACGATGCATCCTCCGTTTTATCTGCTTGTGTCAGAGTGATTGATTGTTACTGGAAGCAGTCCAGCTTTACGTTCAGTCAGGGACACAGCGTGTAGGGCCCATGCAAACGGGGTCAGTTTCGCTCTTAGTCAAGGTTTTATAAAAGCAGCTGCCTGTGTGTGAATATCACATACGTTTGTGTGTTTCAGTTGTAATGGCGTACATGAATTTTAACCAACGCTTTTACTTGTGGTCAGAGTGTTGCAAGCTGCTGAACCAACTGTACCCTCATGAAGATGATGCCATCAACACCTTAACCACCACAGTGTGCCAAATGAAAACCACGTTACAATGCCCAGATATCCTGTTCAGAGCCCCGTGGACCATTTTTTGATAGATTTATTGATGCCATTTGGCAGTTTTGTTATATATCTGATAGGTTACAAAAATATGAAGTGAGGTATGAAATAACAGATTTTTTTGGCAAACAACTGCTGGTTTCTTTAGCTTTTTATTGTGGAGACGGCTCTGTTTCGAGTGTTATACATAACGTTTTACACCGCCAAAAGCAGCCTTAAAATACATATCTTTCATTTCATTTTTTTGTACTCAAACTTCACTTCTTTCCTCTATTGTTCCTTTTAGACCCTTCATATGATGCTGTACGGCGGACAGGATGGTCAAACAACATGCACAGTGGCAAAGGTGAGGATTGCGTTTTCATTTCGTCATCTTGTATCATCATAACCTCTAAAGGATGTATTACTCTAGAGAGGTATCCTCAACCTCCACACAGACATCCTAAAGATTACACCTTCGGTTGACAGAACATTAACAGTCTAAAGAAGTCAGTCCAGCCCTCAATTAGTGCCTTACTGTACAAACTTTGGAACTCTGCTGACATGATGTTTTGAAGGGTGGTACCCTACTAATGTTGTCTCCAAACCTTTTTATGCCTCTCTCATTCTCTTTTTTTCTCTCTCTCTTCCTCTCTACAGGCTCACCAGTTGTTACCCAGAATGTGACTAAGACCGCAGAGCAGCCCAGAGCTCAGCCAGGTATTGGTTTATGGATAGGATTCTTTCTTAAGCAAACAAAGTTAATTATTTAGCATTGTTAGCATGTTCCCCTGTGGCTCTTTCCTTGTTTAAGTATTTTTTGTTTTGACTAATTTCACCAAAGCTAAACTTTAATTGTTCACATTGTCATGTGACATTATTTGTAAAATGTAGGAAAAAATTAGCTGTTGCTTTGTGACAGTCAATTTGACCAGACCGCCATGTAAGTAAGTAGAGTTAGCATTCCATTTTGTCCCAACAGTACCTGCTGTGTAGACCAACAAAGCTCTCCTTTTGTCCACAGATCCTTACCAGATTCTGGGTCCAACCAGTAGTCGTTTAGCCAATCCAGGTAAGATTTTAGGCATCCTCAAATCATGCCTGGTATGAATGGGCCGATTTTTCTCAGAAATCCCTTTTTTACTGGATGGATAATGAGATGTCAAGCTGTGAAAAGTGAATACATCGTTTTTGGTTGAGTGTGGCTCCATAGTTACCGTTGTATGTCTATGTCCACCATCAGGCTCAGGTCAAATCCAACTGTGGCAGTTCCTCCTGGAGCTCCTGTCGGACAGCGCTAACGCTGGCTGCATCACCTGGGAAGGCACCAACGGAGAGTTCAAGATGACGGACCCAGACGAGGTGGCGCGGCGCTGGGGCGAGCGCAAGAGCAAGCCCAACATGAACTATGACAAGCTGAGCCGTGCGTTGCGCTACTACTATGACAAAAATATCATGACCAAGGTGCACGGCAAGCGCTATGCCTACAAGTTTGATTTCCACGGCATCGCTCAGGCACTGCAGCCGCATCCCACTGAGTCCTCCATGTATAAGTACCCCTCGGACCTAGCCTATGTGCCTTCCTACCACGCCCACCAGCAGAAGGTCAACTTTGTATCCCCACACCCTCAATCCATGCCTGTCACTTCCTCCAATTTCTTTGGACCCACTGCTCCGTACTGGAGCTCACCCACTGCAGGCATCTATCCCAACCCAAATGTTCCCCGCCATCCTAACACCCATGTGCCATCACACCTGGGGAGTTACTACTAAAAAACTCTGTCTGCCCTTTCAGTTCCTTAAAAAAAAATCCTTACCCCTCAACACAGTCAACAATTGCTGACCTGCACTCCAAATGATGCTGAACCAATGAAGACTTTGTTGAAAGAGATTGTTTTCCTCCTGAATGAAGGATGATTAAATTGAAGGATCATTTTTTTATTGTAAGAATCTAATAACAACTGGATGCTATGGTCCAAAATGGAATACTACTTAACTTTACAAGACTAGTGTCTGTTTTTTAAAAATGTTTTTTTTTTCAGATATGAATCTGAGTTTCCTGTGCCTTCTCTTTCATGTTCACCAGAATATGCACCACTCGGTGTTCCTACCCAAAGCCTTTCCAACCCAAAGCCTGAGGCCAGGGTGAACAACTCAAGTCTGTCCGCCTCTTTGCAATCCAACCGCACCAGACATGGGCCTAATATTTATGGGTCTCAATCTACGTCCTCAGTACATTATGTACATAACGCTTTAAAGCATCTGTTTTTTTCCGCATGTCCACAGCCTTCTCGGGATTTCTTATTCCCACCACGTCCAGCCATCTGTTTCCACTGTCTCTGTCTGCTTGTCTGTCCATCTGCATTTTTGTGTGTGTGGAGAGTCTTCTGAAATTCGCTGGATAAGGAGAAGCTCTCGAAGAGATGGACTTTTCTCAGCACTGAATGAAATGTGGCAACTGGAATATGCCATTCACATTTTAATTTATCCTCCAAAACTGGAAGGCTAGAGAAGAGTTAAATGCCAGTGAAGGAAGCGCTGTATGTTTTGCTGACCTGGGTCAACCTAGTTACTGAAAATGCTCTCTGTGTGTTGTGTGTGTAGTTCAAGATGGCTGATGTATACAGTTGACTCCACTGTGCTGGGGATGCTGGGGCAAGATGTAATTGAAGTAATTTGCAACAATAATTCAACCCAGGTCAGATGTTTTTCAGGGGGCCACACACTAGGCTATTAAATTTGTTGCCATGTTGTTGCCTCTCAGCCATGCTATTTCCAGATGTTTTGTTGCTCGACCGTGTCAGTATTAATGTGAATGTCTTCTGGTTTGTGAAACACGCGTATAAGGGATACCCTGCAGCAAAATCAAAATTTGTCAGATGTTGTTATTTTGTGAATAGAAGAAAAGAACATCCTTGATTTTTGACAACCAATATGCTGCTCCAAAACAAAAAGGGCCTTTTTCCAAAAGTGATGATTTAGATGTCACCTACAGTACATTGTAAGACTGTTCATATTTTGAATCTTTTTTTTTTTTAATCGTAAGAGGCTTATGGTGCCACGAGTGCATCTTTTTAAAGTATGTGTTACAAAGATAAGCATATCCCTTACACTGCTTTGACTGCTGTTTATATTATGTATTTTCTATTCATTGGACACAAACTGCATCACATGATAAGATGCATAATTGGATACATATTTATCATCTCCTCACTCACTAAAAATCTGACAACTTTTGATTTTCAAATGAACTCTGACAGTAATGGCTGCCACACGGTCTCCTTTCTCTCTTTAGGCCAGCCAGTACGCTATAGGTCAGTACAGAGTAGAATCTTTGCAGTAAATCCTGTTTATAGACAGTCAAGTTGCATTTTACCAGGGCTGGATCCTAGTTTACGAGCAGCATGTGTATTTGAATGTTAGTTTGTCACTGATCTTAAGCCCAGCCAAATGCACATGAATCTCAAGTCAGGATTCCATAATGTCAAAACATATCCATCTTCAGGTGTTCATGGCTGCAAATGTGTTCCTTTTTGAACATGAATTACTTAGGACTAAGTAGTTTATCAGAGAACAAAAACCAGCAAAGTATGACAAGATTTAACAAAGAAATCCTCAGATTCGCAAACGCTGTGCGTTTGTCAGACCTATTTTGTATTATTGTATAAGCATCAGACAACTAGGCATTAAAGCAACTTACTGTATAAATTATGCAGAGTTATTTTCATATGTGACACAGTATAAAAAGTCAAGAGAATTAATACGAGTTGACCTCGGTCAAAAAATGCAAAAGTCCATTTCTGCTAAATAGTTTGATCAGCATTTTAAGCATTTTTTATATCTGTACATTTGGGCAATACATGTTACAATTTTTTTGTTTTCTTGTAATTGTTATAAGTTCTGAAACTTGGTTGGAACATTGTAAGTGACCTAATGCACAGAAAGTATTTTCTTTCTTTTCCAAAACTCAAATAGCCTGCTTGAAAAATTAACCAATAGCCAGGGATTCCTTTCCTCTATATGCAAATGTGTTCATGATGAATCATTTCCTTCTTGAATCTTTTTTTTTTTTTTATGCCAGAAAGCCCTGGGATCGGTTGCTTTTTCTGTTTAGTCAAGAACTTCAGGTATCGTATGCAAATGAATACAAACATTATTGCTATTCAAAAACAGCCTCTCCAGAAAATGTACATCTTAACAGAACAAATACAAAGGAGATGTGTTATTTGCAGCATAAAGGAATTATTCTTATGAACCCTTAACTTTCATGTTTCACAAGCATTATCGAAAAGAATCTGTGCTACTTCTTATATGCAATGTATTTTGGATATCAAAAATATATATATAAATATATGTGTATAATTTTACAATTAACCAATGTACTATTTTTATTGTCATTCCTGCAATGTATGAAGTAATACCTTTTGAAAAAGGGCTTTTGTATAGGAAATGTGACAAAATAAATGTTTTTACCTCTCAATCCCTCTTCTGTTGCCTGCCTGTGGTTTCATGAGAGCTCTCAGATGAAGGAAACATGGTTACTGTCATTTTAAGGACATTTGGAAAAAGCAGATGATTAAGACTTGGGTAAATGGTATAAAGCCTTCATTCTCAATCGGTGGTACGAGTACCACTAGTGGTACACTTGGAGTCCCTACAAGAGTCTCTGATTTATTTATTTTTGAATAAAGATGTAAAAATCAATGCATTGTTTACAGGCAAGGCTGGCAAGCGGAGGAATTAAATAAAATCTTTTGAATTTGTGGCTCGAAAAGCGATATAGCAGATACATCAAGCAGCGCTGAAGTAGACGACAGTTAAAAATATGTCTCGAGTCCCATCCTACGCTACTGTATTTCAATGTTTTCCATAATGGTGGTACTGGAAAAGTCAAATAGATTACTTTCTGTGGTGTTACTCACTGTGAAAAGTTCGAGAACTACTGTTCTTAAGGACTGCAGTTATACAGGCAGCCCAGTGGTTTACATATTAAACTTATCAAGTCCATCAGCTACATCCTTCGAGTTTGACACATTTGGTTTCAGAAAAGGGATTGCAAAGCCTTTCGTCTTTCTGTCTACCTATTTAAATGTTAAATGGACTTAAGCTTGTATTGTACTTTTCTAATCTTCTGATTACTCAAAGGGCTTTTACACCGCATGTCACACCTACCCATTCACGCCCATTCACTGATGGCAGAGGTTTCTATGTTTCTAAGTGACTATCAGACTATCAGAAGTAGTTAATCCCATTCATACACATCATGCATACACCGCTGAAGTAGCAGCAGGAGCAACTTTGGGTTAAGTGTCTTGCCCAAGGACACATCGGACATGTTGCTGCAGGAGCTGGGAAACAGACCCTTGACCTTCCTGTTGAGAGACAACGACTCAACCAACTCAGCCACAGCCACCCCAATTATTCTGCCTCCTTCGGTACAGTCATTTTAGATAAGCAGAGATGCACAAGCTTAAATTAGTAAGCTCCTTGTACCAAAAAATATACTGCACTGTGCTCCTTTTTTCCATAATTATTTGTAGAGCATGCACTAGACTCTATTTAAAGCTTAGGACACTAATGTTCTTGGAGTTAGTGGCTCTGAAGTTTCTGTGTTTTGATATTTTTACAAAATGTGGCAACTCTTAGATGGGTTAGTACAAAGACTAGATGGAGTACTAACTCGTGTTCCTTTCAAACAGTTATCTCTTTTCTTTCTTTCAAAACAAAATCAAAGAACGCATAGTACTCCAACAAAACAATTTAATTCTTATACCATTCTCCTCACTGAGGTGTCCTTTTTTATTTGATTAATAATACAATAAAACGGCTTTACAGTTTGGGGATAACAACTTAATCTTGATCTAGGGCTTGTCATCTGATACTAATTTAATCAAATGCAGAAAATGGACCAAGAAAAGGACTGAGGATAGCTTTGTCCCAATTGAAAAACCATCACATTCAGACACAAGGTGGCGAAAAGTGGTCTTAAGAAGTTTCTCTTAAGTTATGAGCTTGATGTTGACCTTTATATTGATTAGCAACTAATGCATTATTCAAACAATATTCATTTTAAAAGACAGTGTTGAAAGACAATGCAAAGATTATGAGTCTTTTTTTATGGTGAACCCAGCTTGTTGCCATGATGAAGAGCTTGATTTGGTTATTGTGAATACAATGATGAACTTTGTTTACTTTCATTCAAGTCCTTTAAGCTGGAAGCAAAGACATTTTGGGTGAAAGAGCGTTCGGTACAGATGTGCATCAAATTATAAGTCTTATAAGTCTTGTGAAGCTTCATACGCTTACAAAATATGCTGTACTTCTTTCAGTGGAGAATTTTGGGTTCATGTTCAGATCCTGCAGGCAAAACAATAAGCAGCAGGCAGCCTCTCTTATCTCATAAACACTTACACTCTGGTGTGTTTAGATCCTTATTTGCTGTCACAACTTCCCTTTGTTTATGGACGTAAAGCTCAGATTGAGAATGGTACCTGGCATTATGTTACCATGATAGCCCTTATTTGACACATACTCTTATTTGTCTCTTTGTTTTCAATCAGACAGAAGCAGGATAAAATGACAAAACACGTTAAACATTTTTCTTCAAAGATATTCTTGATTTTATTATATTTCACCCATGAGAACAGATTTAAAAAACAGTCTGAAAACATTTCTGATTTTTAAACCATACACAGGGGTTTATTAAGTAATATATTAAACGTTTATTGGAATGTTTGTTCCATTTCAATGTCTTCACTGAAGAAGAAATTCCCATAGTATGATCATCCATACTTTGAAAAGTGTGCCCAAGAGCCCAACCCTCGTCTAGTGCCTCAATGTCTGAATAGTAAAGCATACTTAAATGGTTCAAGTTCAGGTATCCCCTGGAGTACAGCAGCTTTGTAAGTATTAATAAAATCACAAGATCTGTTCACAATAATGACAACAGCATGGCTCCAAACACTGGTCTTTCAAGTGACTTCATAATATACACAGTATAAAACATTTGCTTTGTCCTTTTGGTTGTTTTTGTGCCTCTCAATTGCCAGGTAGTCAACTATGACAGAACAGAGGTCAATTATAACAACTCATTTTGATTAACAAGCTATTTGAAAAACTGTCTTTTTCTGTTCTTGATTTGTAGCCTAACCACCTTGCATGACCTGGACTCTCTTTTGAAAACAGGTTTTTGGTCAGCACACAGTGACAGGTGTGGTTTGACATACAAATAGTCCACAATAACTCCACAGTCCTGCCCCACAGACATCTTTGTTATCTATGGTAAACACAATAGAATGACAAATAAGTAGGATTTTAGGTATTTAAATGCTTAACAATGTGCTGTCTGTGATTAGGTAATCCCAGCTGCCCCCAGCTTCTGTTAGTCCTTTGGAGTCTCGAGGAGTTGTTCAATGAGAAGGTGAAGGCCTCTTACAGTCTCCGTTTCTACTGTTCATTAACGGATATGCTTCTCTTCACATCTTTGTGACATTAGTGGGATCATTGATATCAATCACCTCAAAGCCCGGGTTGTCATGTCCATCTCTGGAGTGATGATGATGACCCTTGATATTGTGAAAACAGTAGGGACAGTGTGCAGTTGCCACTGGCACCACCTTGGAGAAGTTGGAGAAATCAACTCTGTACTTGCCCTCCTTGCTTCTGGAGATGATGGGCAGGAAGTTGTAGCCCCACATGATTTCTTGAGGAATAAAGGAGGTCCGGACTTGGCAGGAGGAGCTGGTTGACTCTGCAGTGCCATCTAAGAAGACGACAAGCTCAAATTCTTGTTTGTTTAGCGTGTCCACTGCCATTTCAAAGAAGGGGCTGCTCTTGTCGATGACATGGTAGAGCGTTAGAGGACATATGAAGAAGAGATTGTCTTTCCCAGCGTCCATCATAAAGTCAATGTTTACCTGGTCCATGATGATTGTCTCCCCATCTGGTGTTATTGTTGTTCTCAACAGTTTGCCATAGATTTGGCTTCCAATCATCAGGGTCTTGCGCAGGTTAGCAACTCTTATTGACAGGCATAGAGTACCGTTTTTTGGGCTAATGACTGCCATATCACTAAATGTGATGGTCTTGGCTCTCTTTTTGGGTGAAGAGATTTTGGACAGGATGACTCCACACATGAAACAGTTGATAATTGCACCAATTAGAGACTGGATGATTAGGAGGGCAACAGCACCTGGGCAGAGAGGGGTTAGCGCTCGGCCACCATAACCAATTGTTGTTTGGGTTTCAAGGGAGTAGAGAAACGCTGTGGTGAGTCCAACAACATTATCAACACATGGAGTGTGGTCAACTGGAGGGTTTTGCCACGTCAGGTCTCCATTACTGCGAGCGATCCAGTACCACAAGAGGCCAAAAATGAACCAGCTCAGGGTAAAAGAGGCGATGAAGAGGAAGAGGACAAAACGCCACCGGATCTCCACAAAGGTGGTCCAGAAGTCTGCCAGGAAGGCACAGTGTTTGCTGTACTTGAAGTTTCCGTATTCAATGTTGCAGCGACCATCTTTACTCACTAGTCTGGTTCTGCGACTTTTCCGCTCCACCATATAGTCCTGGATACGTTTGTTAAGATATCCAAACATTTTGTATGACCTAGAAGACATTGAAACGCAAAAAATATAAATATGTGTAAAGAAACAGCAACTTAATACAGAGTACAAAATCATTTTCCTGCAATCAAGAGAGCAGTCACTTTTGCATTCATTAAAAAAAATGCGAAGCCGACTAACTGCAAACTTTTAGAAAATATTCAATGTAAACTGTACATTTTGTATGAAACAATAAAACTTTTAGTTGATCTGTCCTTGAAAAAAAAAAAAAAAAAATTTATCTGTGACCTATTTTACCTTTTGCAGCCCAAAAAATGCCAAACATGTTTATGTGATTAGGCCCAAATTCTTTAAAATAAGTATTTTAATGCAAACAATAAGTTGACCAAACTTTAAATACACTTCCGAGTAATCGACCCCCTCAGCTGTCAACAGGAACTCTCAAACTAACAATAATCCTTAAATACAAAAATTCCATTTTTTAAAACTGCCAAATGTCAAAATGACCTCACTTCACGTGCATAGAGATTTTTAGGAGAACGAGCAAGAACAAATTGTTTCAAGACAAATAATGCAATACAGAGTTAGGTGTGTTTGTGTGGGATTTAAATCTAGACTGAGGTAACTCTCATTAAGTCAGGTTAATAAAATCAAACAAAATCAAGAGTTTTAGTATCAGTGAAAGCAAATTTTAGTATTAAGGCCCAATGTTCTTGAGTAGATTTATTGCGAGTCTGAGCACTGACCTTGGATCAAGGAACTTGTTGTATCTGTAGGAGTTCCTTTCATTATTCGTTCTGCTACAAATTCTTTATTCCTGTTTTTCCCATAGCCAAATATCAGTTCAGACTCTTCATACCTAGTCTTAAATGTTCCAAGCCGCTCTGGCTGCTGTTTTAAAGCTCCTCGGCTATATCATTAGTATGCAACACTCTGGTAGAGAATGAAATTATTGAGGAACAAAGTCTCCACTCAACTGCAACACGAAAGTTCTCCAAATGAACTACGTACCAGTAAATTGTTTTCAACTTGATCCCATGCAAGTGTCTCAATACAAGAAGTGTTGTTTGCTTGGTTTTAATGCTGCAAAAATAAACATTGCATTTAAAGAAACTGGACAAAACCAGCCAAAAAGACCAGTTACTCACAATAATAACAATCTTAGACTGTATTAAAGCACTGACTTCTCATAAGTCTGTCACTTGATGGATGGTAACTGGCAGCATTGGCTGTACAGAGGTTTCCAAATAAGTATTGCCTATGTGCTTGCCAAGTCATGCAAACTACCCATTTGGCTCATTGCGTGCTTGTTAGTGAGTGTAAAGCAGTACAAAACGATCAGAGCAGTGACTTTATGTTTTTGTTTTCAACCCTCAAAGCTCACATCCAGTTATTTTGGCAGAAGCAATCTGATAATCACACTGTGTGGCTTGTTTGCAGGCTTAAAATCTTTCATAGGTAAACCTAGTCCTTCCATACCTTATCATTATGTCACAATTTTTCCATACAGTAACAAGATACGTACTGGAATAATTTCAGGTATTAGGTATACTAATGTTATGTATGACAAGTTACCCTAAACTGTTGCTAAGCATTAAACAACTAGTGCTTCTATAAAAGTAAAAGCCCATATTCTGAAGAGTATCCACAAAAGAGTGGACACTGCATTAAATCTAAAAGAGCAGGGCTGTGAGGATTAAGTCACTGCATGTCGATTTTAAAACGAGACTGATCTTGTAAAGATCAGGCGATTGTAATGTAAATGCAAAGGCTCAAAATGGCAAGTTCTTAAAAAAAAAGAAAGAAAACAACAACGGTTCTCTTGTGACTCTTGTTGACACAGACCTTTTGAGTAAGCCTTCATTGCTGGTCATCGCTTGTGAGTATTATGCATTTTTTGTTGACGTTTTTGTCAAGCTTTTCTGACAAGAAAAGAAAACATCCATCCCCAACTGTCCTGAAGTTACAGAGATAAAAAAAACCAAGCATACTTCATGGAAACCACAGCACACAAATCACAGCCGCATCAATTCCATGTAATGTCCAAATATTGGCGTGTTGGCATCTTCTACTGTGTCTGTTATTTAAAGTCTTAATGGACAGGGCCAGGACCCTGAATTTTCTCATACAGGGTTAGATCTTAAACTCATGGTGAAACTGTGGTTGGATCAGACACAATTTTCAATTTTCTGTTATCATGCATGACAATAGTCTGCTCATAGATCATTTCCAGGGATGGTTATTATTTAAAACTCCCATGATTGTTATAGCCTTCTGTACAAGGCAAGTTATCTTCAATAAACAGACAATTGACCTTACCAAGCTACTTTGTTGTATATTATATTACACTCAAAACTATATCATAAAATAGTAACATAAACTTCCTCTGAACTCCATTGACCATAAGTCTAAATACATGTCTGGTGCAGTATTCTCCAAGTCATCGGAAAAAATCTCAAGTTCATAGCTCGGATGCTTTTCTGTGGATCTGTTGGGTATAAACAGTCTTACTGCAGAATTATTTAAAAATTTAAATCTCAGCTCCATTTTCTTCCATTTAATTTCCCATTAAGTAGAAGCAACTGCAATATGTACTGTCAGCGGCATCTGGTTAATCTATAATCAGGAAGGTGATCAACAATTGATTGCATTAACATTATCATCTCAACTTTCTACTTTCTTCACTTACATTTGCAGCTATTCCAGTTATTCTGTAAATTTACATCATATTTTGCATCATTAAGTTGCTTGATAATGTTAATTCATGTCAGCTACAGCAGGGTTTAGTCTTACTTTGAATGGTAATAATAAAGAAATAATTAATCATCAATCTTATTGCTTGATTTTAGTAAAGGTTTGTTTATGTCGAGAGGAAATAAAAAAAAGATACATGGCATTTATCAGAGATTTTTTTTTTTTTTTAGCTCCTCTGTGTTTTTAACATTTGTATATTAGTCTCTGAAAATTCAAATTATTTTTTCTATCTGAACTGTTCACACCAAACTGTAACCTAATATGTCCATGCTAATGTTAATGTGTCAAATCTGACAATGACATGCATATAAGAAAGTTAACTGTCCTTTTTCCAAACTCACCTGTTATATGTGAAGTCCAAGTAGAGTGCAGGTCCAGAGGTAAAATAATGACAAATTCCTGCTTGGCCTTCTGTAACCTACTTGTTCACAATTCAATGAGACAGTAGGTGTGTCCTCCTATGTGTCTGCTTGCCAACACCTGTGTGCATTTATGTGGTCCCTTTTGAGTGTGCTGGAATCAGCCAGGTGATGTTTACGCCCACAGACACATCAAGTAGCCTTCCGCCCCCAAACAAACTCACACACACGCACACGTACCCTCCCCCCGGCTCGAAAAAGCTGTTTACCCCACACATGCCTGGCACCAAGGGCCAAGCTGACCTCTATCAACCACAATCCCAGTCCGCCTCAGTCTATGAAATGCTCCTTATGATATAGTAGTTGTTTCTCTCAGTTTGTGATTTATAAATCAAAGGTTTTTCACACTTGCTTGGACCCTAAAAAATGCTACTGACTGTTTACAATATAAAAGCAACATTTGTATGTGCTGTTTCTGTGTGTTGTTCTGGTTCTCTGTATTTCAATGACAAACAGGCATTATTTACTGTAGACACATGCAACCCATTTTATTAGCATGATGAACACCTGGGGCAGTTATAGTTTTTCTGTACTTGTTGCGCAGTGTTTAACAAAGAAATGAAAAACCAAGAGATATGCAAAGGAAAATATTGAAATATCAGGAAAAAGTACTGATACTTCCACAGCTCTTCCTCACTGATATGAAATATTTTGATTATCATGTAATCACTGATTTAGTCCTACTCCATATTTTAATGACTGTAGGATATTCCTAAAGTTTTTTGTGCTATTTATAACACCCTGTTTTAACACATATGTTCTTACATTATTATGTCACTATGAACCAATCATCAGAGCTTCACAGCTCTCTTCCTCCAATAAACAGCTACAAAGGGGTGTAATGTGAAAAGATATGGAGGCCACAGAGCATAAAAGGGTGATGGAGTGAGTCAAGAGAAGCTGCATAGATGAAAAGAAGATGCTCCAGATATGGATACATCGCTCTCTGGGGTCAGCCATGAACCAGATGAGTTCAGGAGCTGGAGGTGTTTTAAATGCTCAGGGGAGACGGGTTACAAATCTTAAAGGGAGTAGTTTTTCAACTCTATTGTTCCGAGTAAAGTGATGGAAAAAACCGCTGTATCACCTTACATGCTGCAGAGTGTGTATTGATGACCGCAATACACAACAAGATTAGTCTTGTCTGTATTATTTTATACCCATGCTATTGTTATAGGATGACAAGCGTTTTCTCTATAAGCCTTTTTATTCAACAAGTGATTTGCTTGTTTGTTAAATCAATTCCCTGGTTGCTAATCCCTTTTATATCGGACAAAGGGCCAGCGTATAGCGACCAGACCACATGGCTGCACTGATTGTTGGGCTGGTTTAGCAACTTAAGAGCTGTGGAGGCTACATTTGATTGACAACAATGCAATCTGGGACAATGCCATAAAATAATGGCACAAAAATCACAGCTTGGCCTTTTTGATGTGGAGATGATGTTAGCATATTATAATTATTAACAACACCTACTCCCAGGACTCGCAAGTGTGTGTTTGTGTGTGATTTTATCAAATGCCCTTAACCCTTAATTTTACTTTTTTTGTTTTTCTATTCTCAGGTGACTTAAGTTTGCAGAAAAAAAGTGAAGAAGTAAAAAATTGTGAAAAGGGTGAAAAAGTACAAAATTAAAGAAAATGTAGGAACCTTAAATGTGTATTTAAAGGGATACTTCACCCATTTGCATGAAGCTTTGTATCATTAGAAACATGGTAGTAGTGTTGAATGGTCGTGAATCCAACCCTCATTTTGCCCTGAGACGAGAAAAATATGTTTTTCTTTGCCTGGAAGTTTTCTTCATGTGATGCAATATGACGCTTTTTGCATCACATGAAGAAAACAGCTTCATGTAAATGGGTGAAGTATCCCTTTAAGTATGCTTGAGCAAATACACTCAGTTACTTTCCACTTCTGATGTTATCAGATGTTTACCTTACAGTACTTACTCTATGCTGATTACTTGCAATGCTGTCACTGCAGGCCTTGATAAGAAATTCATGTTTTAGGGTTTACGACTATTGTGCCATTGATAATGAGATGTCTAAAAGTGATAGTAAACATTGGGATTTTCCTCCCACGTCAATTCAAGCATTCAAATGCATAATGTGGTTTCTGGACCAGTTTCTGTTACTAGCTTGGGGACATTTAGGCTACCAGAGGTCGCTCAGTTTACCTGCTGACTCTTACTAGGCATTAAAAATAGTTTGTGCCTTTTGAAGCGTGTGTAAAGTATCCAGTTTGCATATATCAAACTACAGGGATGATATTCTTTTCTACTATTTGGTCAATCAATCAATCAATTAAAAAAAAAATTCTTTTCACATTTCACCACACACTCACACACACACACACACACACACACACACACACACACACACACACACACACACACTCACAGCAATCAAACAATCACACAAACAAACAAACACATTTGCAGAAAAGCTTTAAACTTGGAGGTGAGATTCATGAACATTCCCGAGTGTGGCCAAATGTGTAAATTTCTAAAATAAGAATATTCCCGTGATCAACCTGGTTTCTCTAAAAGCTTTTAAATAAAGGCGTGAAAATTAAACCCCCCGAAGAGGAGGGACTTTCGGTTTCAATTCATCACATTTTGACGGAAAGTTTTCATGACGTCATGAAGGGGAGGGGTTGGAGGAAGAGGAGGACTAGGGGTCAAAGGTCACCACCAAATTTTATGAGCTCCACATTCTTAAGTGAGAGAAGGTGGTGTATCTATGCTGTACTCTTTTTTTTATTTTTCACCAAAACATAGTTTACAAGAGGCAGCAGAAAAGGAAAACTTATTTTTTTACAGGCATACAACTATTCAGAAACATTTAAAGATAACATTTACTCTTTTCATAAAGCATTTCACTCATGCCACAGTTTTGTCTGTGTTTGTGGCTTAGTGAGTCAGTGGCAGAGATGGTCATCTCTCAACCAAAAGATCGAGGGTTTGATTCCCAGCTAGTCAATTTCAATGTGTTCTTGGGTAAGACACTTAACCCCTAGTTGCTCTCACTTTCATGGATGGTGTGAGAATATGTATGAATGGGATGAATTAATTATGTACTGATGGACGCTTTATATACACACACAAGTCACAAGACAAAGCATCATAAGCTGAAGTCCATTCAACAGTAACATTACAATACAATCACAGAAGAGACATCAGAATTCAAAAGGGTGTGCAAACTTGTGTTGTGAACCACAAGACCCAAGAGAGTCCCTGACGTCTCTCGGGGGGAGCCTCTTCCACACCTTGGGACCCACACACACGGTCCCCATGTGTTGTCATGTCTGTAACAAACTAGGAAATACTATCAGACCTCTTCCAGGAACCTCAGGTAGTGAGCAGTGGTGTGATGCATAAGTAGTTCATCCAAAACAATTTTTAAACCTGATCCCAAAACCTAAGCTTTTTAAACAACATTTGAAACAAGATGTTATTAGTGTCCTAAAGACACTTGTTCTGAGTAGTTACATTTGAGATGCCACTGGACCTAAGAGATATGTAAATTGATTACTGTCATGAATGTGTAACATATGATAGCCCCTTGGAGAATATCAAAGTCTTCAGTTGTTTAGAAAGGCACTTTTAAGATTGTATCTGCTAAAACTTCTGCAGTGTCTTTGAGATAAGCTTCCTCAGAACTGGTGAGTGGTTTGATGAAAAATTCAATTATTATCTCTGTTAGTTTATTTAACTAATCCCATTAATACAAATTCATATGCCACTGACAAAGCAGTTGAAGCAACTTGGAGTTAAGTGTTTTGTCAAAGGGCACACCAGTTTCTTGTGCTTTTCTTAACAAAACGGTACAAAAAATAAAGCTTTATGGCGACCTTTTCAGTAGTGTGATCTGATATTAGAAAATCGTATTGATCTACTTTGTCTAACAGTAACCTGGTAGTCTTAGGATGAATATGTTAGTTTGAATGAATCCACCCCTCACAGTCATTTTAATGCTCCTATACAGTACCTCAAGACACTGGCCAAGGTGGTGGAATAGCAGCTATTTTTAATTCTGGTCTTGTAATTAACACTCGACCAAAGCTGAAGTATACTTCTTTTGAAAGTCTTGCACTCAGTCTTTCACATCCAGTCTCTAGAACATTTCAGCCAGTTTGAGTTGTTGTAGCTTATTGGCCTCCTGGTCCATATTCTGAATTACTATTTGAATTTGCTGAATTTCTATCAAACATAGTCCTTAGCAGTGATGGAATAATTGTTATAGGCAACTTCAATATCCATCTGGATGTTGTTAATGATAGCCGTAGCACAGCTTTCACGTCACTATTAGCATCTATTGGCTTCACCCAGGGTGTAAACAAACCTACTCATCGATTTAACCACACCCTGGAGTCATCGCTCCATGCGAGCCTAGCCTCTAGTACCACTTTTAGGAATCTATGAGTTCTTTTTGATTAGGTGTCATGGACCAAGCAGTCAAGATAAGCAAACACAGGTTAAAAGTTCAAAAAAACAAGTTTCTTTATTCAAAAATGTTGTTTAATAAAGGCAAAAATAAACACTGTCAAGGTGTATAAGTAAATAACTTTTTAACTTGGTGCAATGACTTGGTCAAAATAACATAACTCTACTGAAAGCTTGTACTATCTAAACAGGGTGTGAACTCAACTAACTGACCTGCCAAAATGAGAACTGAGGGGTATATTTAAAGCTGCTTACCAAAACCAAAACCAACACACAGGGGAGGACGACACATAAAATAACTAAAAGTTATCCTCCACAAAGTCATGCTCCACCCCTCAGCCTCATCCTTTGCTCAACCAGGAAGGAGAGCACACCAGCCAGGTAACTCAAAAGAAAAATGAACAAACAATGACTAAATAAATTGAATGTGTGTACTTAAATCAAAAGCTTTAATAAACCGATGCGCAGCCAAATGAATAACCTGTGTCATTAATTGGAAATGTTTGCAAATAACATGTGAGTGTAAGTTGTGTGGCCTTCAACCTTTTAAGGTGTGGCTGTGTCCATCACATCAGAATATGTGCTTTAACTCTCACATTAAACAGATTTCAAGGACAGCTTACTTTCACCTTCATAATATCTCTAAGATTAGGCAGATCCTGTCACAAAATGATGCAGAAAAACTAGTTTATGCATTTGTTACCTCCAGATTGGATTACTATAATTCTCTTTTAGCAGGGTGCTATGGTAACATTTCTAAAGACCCTTCAGCTGGTCCAAAACGCTGCAGCTCCAGTCGGCGTCCGGGAGGCAGACACACTAGGTACTTTTAAGAATAGACTTAAAACTTTTCTTTTTGATAAATCTTATAGTTAGAGCTAGCTTAGGTATAGACCAGCTCATAGTTATGCTGCTATAGGCCTAAACTCATGGGGGAACTGGCACCTTGAACTCTTATCTCGCTCTCCCTCTTTCTCTATCTCTCTCTTTCTCTCTCTCTCTCTCTCTCTCTCTCTCTCTCTCTCTCTCTGCTTTCATATCTTATTACAGCATGTCACTATCTTAAATTTACTAACCTCTCCTTTTTCTGGGAGCTTCTGAGCTCTCTTAGGTTCCTCTGGGCTGTTGGTGAGGATGGGCTGCCCAAACAACCATGGAAGTGTTTAGCGAAAACATTAGTAAAACTTAGCAGGAAAACAAATTAAAGCCATTTAAAAATAAGAATAATAATAATCCAAACAAAGCCTTATCATGATAAAGCCTTATCAGCATAAAGTGTGTATAGTAGCTAATGTTTCATTAATGATCGGTTAATTAGGAAACAAGTGAAGATCAACTCAGCAACAAATTGAAGAACAAAGAACTATTATTTTAACAGTCCATAACACTGAAAATAAATGTTTTTTTTATTTTATTGACACTCTATATACTAGTGACAAGACCAACCAGTAATGAGGGAAAAACATATAAATGTATAAAATTATTCATCATAATTGAAGTTATTCCTTATTCAGTTCTCTTTTGGTTCCAATTTGCTTATCATTAGTGGACAGAACATTTGACGAGGAGTCACTCATTAACTGATGGATGACATGCAGTTCAATCAGGAGAGACACGTTAATGAATCAACAATAAATCTATCTATCTATCTATCTATCTATCTATCTATCTATCTATCTATCTATCTATCTATCTATCTATCTAACTATCTAACTATCTATCTAACTATCTATCTATCTATCTATCTATCTATCTATCTATCTATCTATCTGACTGACTGACTGACTGAACTTTCATTAGTGCTTTTTAGTTCCTTATGTGTTCACCACTGTAAGAAAACAGAGTCCCTCATTGGACAGTATTTTCAAAGCCTTGGTGTCTTGTGCCTGTTTAGGCAGCTGTGGCTCAGTGGCTCAGTTGGTGTCGTCATTGTCTCTCAACCGGAAGGTTGAGGGTGCTATCCCTTGTCTGATGTCGCTTTTCAAATTAAGGTGTAATAGAGGCTAAACAATAACTGGATCTTTTTCGGGTCAAATTACTTTGACATATAGGACCAAACTAGCAATTTCTGGCAAAAGATTGTTAAGAGAATCAACAGCTTCTTTTGTTTGAGTACCTCTGCCCTTCATTTGTTTTTCTCTATCAAAGGTAACATCAAAAAGGAAACACTTGAAAAACTAGAAAATCTAGAATTCTAAAGTCATGCAGTCTCAATTAATTTTCTTTTAAAAGAGCTTTCATTCACTTTTGCTTCGGCAGTTAGTGATGAATAAATGCTGGACAGAGTCTTGTTTTTTGCCTTGTTTGCTCTTGAATTAGAATACAATATTTGAGATTTAGGATATTTTGAATGGGGAATGCCAAAAAAAAACAATCATGAACAGCAGGGCCAGTGTCTAATTTCCAAACAAGATCTCTATTAAGGCTGTTTTACAATGAAATGTTATGTTTAGTTTAGAGTGATTCAGTTTTGAAATTCAACCGCAGCAGGCTTTATAGATAAAAAAAGCTCTTATATATTAGCCTCACAGCTATCAATACTGTCATCTCTAAGTGGTTGTTGCTTTTGTTTTGGACCAAGACCTATAAGGGGCTTTTTAATGTCTCACTTGTTCAAATAATTTCATTCAGGTTTTTTTCTTTCGAGAATTTGTGGAAGAAGTCATCATAAAACGATCTCATGGGCAGAATTTAGCTTTGTTGGATTAAATTGTTAGATGATGATGGTGAAAATGGAAAGGCAGCCTTTCTTTTTCCCCCATCAGGTTTTGTGATTCTAATGTGTGTTGAAACACATAGTTTTGTTGTCACCCTTTGGCTTCATATAGCTATGATCTGTTTGGTTTGAACTGAATAGGTCGATACTTTGGGGATGATGGTTGCCTGTGTGTCTGTGTCTGAAAGAGAGAAAGAGCTAAAGAGAGTGAAAGCACAAAGGGGTGTGGGTGGGTCATGGTGAAGCCATTTTAAGGGGTCATCATGTCACTGAGCATTCATATTCCATATCAATCATAACAGAGTAAAAATGGCAACGTGCTAAAGGCCAAGCATTGCAATCCTGAACAGTGTAATTTACTTGTAAAGCATTTGCAATTTATTATAACACGAACCCTTTTTTGGAAACTGTTTCTGCACCTTGCACCCTCATTGTCAGCATGAATGTGTGCAAAAAGAATAATTTTGAGGCAGATGCATTTAGAAACTAAGTTTGATAGTAGTAATGTAAAAATACTTTAGATGCCAAAAGATACCCATAGACCAGGACTTCAGTTGTCAAGCCTGAATAAGGACAACCATGAGAGGTCTGGCCAACAAAGTTTTGGGGGTTTCCACCACAGCAGTTATACTTTGTTTGCATGCCCACTTACTATTGGCCCAAATGGAATAATGATGATTTTAGTATGCAATACTTTTCACTGCTCTGCATAAACAGATGGTCAGGATGTGACTGCAGCATGTGCTGTATGGCAAGCATGCTGTGCACATTTCAAGTACACAGCCCAGTCACTGTTGATATGCTTATGAGTTGAACTTGCTAGCCCTGTGTGAATGTCTAGAGATAAAATGACGATGTATTTTAGAGAGAAAAATACAACAAAGTAATTTTAAATTGATCTTTTAATGTATATTTAGTTGGCTTCTGTATTGTTTTGTGCACTGACAACATACAATAATAAGTCACTGAGAAAGGTTTTGTTTTTCTTCCATTCTAGCCTTGATTATGATCTGCTCTTCTGGTAACACATCCTCCCACTCAAAGGACTTCAGTCTGATTAAGCAACCACATAGCTTATAAAAGAAACTAAATGAAAAGGAAGAAAATACACAACCACTCTGAAAAAGCTCCTTCATTTATTTGCATGCCACTTTAATCTCAACAAGTTGCTCTGCACAGTCAGTGGCATGCTTGGAATTAATGCAAATTAAAAAAAAAAATTACAAAGGAAAGTGACACCTGGTCATCAAATCCACAAGCGAACACTGAACATTTGTTCCACTTAAGGGATTATATTGTCCTGCATATACAGCCAGTATATCACATTTGATGAATTTTCACAGTTCTTGGTACTTTTGTTATATCTCCTTCACATTTTACATTTTTGTATGTCAAAGAATTTTCTTCACATTATAAAAAGGGTTACTTATGTTACAAAGACGATTTGGCGTTTTTCATTTGTTATAATGATGGCAGACAAACCAAGTCTGTTTCAGCCTGTAGAGGTTCTCAAAAGGTGTGCATCCTGTCTCTCAGTGAAAACTCCACCTGACAGCCCTTCCCTGTAGACTTCACCTTTCAACACATAACCTTTAAATGAGGAGTTTGTTCTGAATAAAACGAAACCTTTCTGAAATTGATGACCTTGGACTGAAGCGTTGACCATATATGATGGGCCTTGGGAGAATAAAAAAAAAAAAAAAAAGTGAAGTGGACATTTAGTTTCTTTTTATAAATGGACAGTCTCTTCATAAGCATAATATCTTCATGGTCTTCGGAATGTTTACCCACGTAATTTACAAAAAGGGAATCAATGAGAAAACTAAAGAATATGCTTGTGTCCCAGGAGCTATTTGGAGAGTCAGTCAACTGTAAAATTGCTCTGCTTTGGACTCAAATAAAAATGTTGCTTACCATAAACACCCTAAAAGGATATACACATTTATTGTATTCTCTATTTGTTCTTTTTTTAAAGTATTATCATTTATGTTAGGCTATTATTCACTGACAAGCCCACTCAACCCCTTGCGATACACAAGATTTTCATCACAGCTCAAGACTGCACACTTTGCCAATGATGACTGAGAATGAAAACATGAGAATAGTGTAATTTGTTATTCAAGATGAAAATCAGCAAATTTTGGCCTTGGTCACTGCTTTATTTTTGCTAATAAAAATCAAGCATCCTGTTATTTCTTAGAACTTGTTTCATACTCAAAGTATGTTAAATCTAGCATGTTATCACCCCCTTAAAATTAAGGAGCTACTTCATTCAAACACATAGCAGTGGATAGTTGTTGTGTTTTATCCGTTACTGCTATTCTTCTTTCCTCCACATAGTGTCACTGTGTCTAGACTGTGTAATGGTGCTACAGCAAAGGAACAGTTCACACAATTGAAAATAAGATTGATTATTTCAGCACAAAAACAAACAGGGGAACATGTGACATCATATCATCCTATAACTTTCCTATTTTAAGGTCATCTAATGACCTCTTAAGGTCAAATATATATACATGGATGTATGTATGTATGTATGTATATACATACATACATATGTGTATATATATGTATGTATGTATATATATATGTGTGTATATGTGTGTGTGTGTGTATATATATATATATACACACACACACACACATATATATATATATATATATATATATATATATATATATTGATTATATTGATTATGAATATGTTGATTGAAAAGTAATTTGTGAAAAGTAATAAAAACTGTAACAATTTGGATTTGACCGTTTGTTAGCCATTGGAAATGTTCTTTTACAATTCCTGCAATGTATGTTGCTTGTTTAAGGACTGTGGATACTTCAATGTTCTAAGCACAAGGGAGAAAAAAAGCATGCTTCAGCATTTCTAAATAATGTATTCACATATAACAAGCTCGGCGCTGCTGTGAAGGTCTTCACACTCATAATTTATATTTAAACGTTAATGTACTCATTCTTTTAAGTTAAATTTCCCCTATAAAACGATAAAGCATAAATATTGGAGGATAAACCTTATTTATTGTCTTTATAATAATCTGTTGAACCAATAGACACTGACAAATTTGTTTAGGATAAGGTTGTAGCAGCTATAGCCGGATAGATTCTTTAATAATTAACATATTTTCCATTGCAAACATACCCTGTCTCTTCATGCATTCATCAATTCTCTTTGCTATTAAGTGCTGCCCTGCTGCTCTGCTCTTTGTGCTGTAACAATTCACAACAAGCACATTTGATATTTTAGATAAAACCATAGAGGCATGACATCATAAGCACCCTTGCTAAACTATTCAGTACAGAGGATAACAGTGTGAGACTTTCTATTTTCTTTTTAAAAAAGGTAACTCTCGCAACACACACACATTTTCACACACCAAACATGCTCCACTATAACCTTGTAGTGATGTGTTTCCTGTGGTTGTCCTCTGATTTCTATTCCCGTTCCTCTTTCGTATATTGTATGCTGCTCGTAACAATGCAGTTCATTGCTGTGCCATAAGCTCTGACAAGAAGATCAATCAGACCTAATGAAGCCTGGAAGGAGGTGAGAGAAAGTGAAAAGGGATGGATCCGAAGGGGCGAGTGAATAGAGGAGTTTGGAAGTGGATGTGGATGTTCGTGTGGGGAGGGAGGGAGGGTGACTGGAGCCAAGGGAGTAGAGAAAAATGACACTTCCTCCTCATCTCTTCACTCCATGCAAGACAGAACTAATTCATCTTTCCTCAGTTATCACCTTTGACATGGTCTTTCCATTCCCTGATGGCAATGGCCTATAACACATAATCTGCTGTGGGCTGCAATGGCAAGAGATTGCAGATTTGAACTAAAGCCCTGTTTCCATCTCGGAGTCTGGGTTAGTTCTCTTCATTATGGTACCCTTTTATTAGTGTTTCCACTGTCAAAAGTTGGGAATGATACTAAAATAAGGGATCTGTACCGTCCTATTTTTTTGGAGTGTTGGAGTGCCAAGGATACCTTTAGGATACCCTAAAGGGTTCCTTGTATGTAATGCGTCCCATTCTTCTTCGTTGAACTTAAATTAATAGCAGGCTACTCTGTATTAAGCTGTTGTAGATGTTACACTATTGTGTGGCTTTCTCAGTCTGGCTTACACTACACTTATAAAATTGTGCTACCTTTGGTTGTGGAAATGCAAGCAAGATCAGAGTTTACCGTACCAAAGTGAACCAAACTGTACTGAACAAAACCGGACTGCTTTGTGGAAAAAGGGCTTATGGCCTTCTACATTTTCCCCTTTTAGACAATGCCTTCAATTTTGGACGGCTGTATTACACCCAACTGTCTGTGTAGAAGGTGTATGGAGGCAAAATTGCTGGGTTGAAGCAGTTCCACCTGCAGCGCAACAGAAACAAAGGTGTAACAGAGGCTAAACAGCATCTGTTTAAATGGTGGAGTCTTTAGGAAAGAAAACAACACGACGCCGCTTGTGTCTTGCAACACTGTGTAAAGTCACACCGTGGGAGAACAGAATGCCAGCACTGTTTGGCAGTGTAAAATTGCATAGGTGTCGTAATTGCTGCAGAATCTTTGTGTAAAAAGCACCATTGAAGCCCGTCACTGCTATCTTGTTGGAACTGTTTGAGCAGAATGTGCCAAAATGTCATATATGTTGATTGATGGTCATGCATTTGAAACATATCCACATACTTGAAACACATCCCTCTTCACTTTCTTCCTCCTACCATGTGATGTGATTCATATAATTGACGATGTAAATCAAAATACATGCCATGCATGTTTATTTTTATGACTGCAGGATGCATACTAAGAATAGCTTGTACTCACCATGAACATGCGTAAAAGCTATGTTTATTTCATATGACAATCTTTGCATAGATGAATATGTCATCAGACAGAAAATGAGCTAACAGTACATCCTCTAATTAGGCAGCTACATACTGCAGCTCACCTGAGCTGGATTATCCACAGCCGGGTAGTTGGATCATCTTTTAAAGACAAATGAAGAGCCTGTTACATTGTGTCACCCACATCCCTTAGCATTATGCTAATGACTCCACTGTATACACAAGTTTCACCCGAGCACTTTCAATGATGAATGTGCCAAGGAGCTTTATTAATGCGTGATGAGTGATTAATGTGAGGTGGTACCGTTAACAAAATGGTTCTCTCCACAGGATGAACAGCAGAGGCAATAAGGTGGAAGGGGCTCAGCTTTGATCAATAACAGTGTAACCTCAGGAGGGGAAATAATTACACATGCCCTGGATCTGAGCAAGTGGGATCCACCAGGGGCTGATCCATACGCAGGATTCATGTGGCTCTGCCGCCTAAGGACCTGCCTTTTCACAATTAGGAACCCCAACACTTCATGATCACTGCTGAGATTATCACTGCTAGCGAGAGAGAGCGAGTGTGAGCGCAACCCACAAGTCATATCCCTCAGCTGAATCCCAAGCTTCTCATTATTGCAGCCTCACTCCTTGATGTTCCATAATTTGCTGTCATTGGCTCCCCAACCGGCCGAGACAGGGAAAAAAAAGTATCTCGTAGCCATCTTGCTGCCCCTGCGACTCAGCAGGGAGAAAGGGGAAAGGGGGGGGGGCTCATTCAGGAACAAAGCGGGGCCGCAGAGTCATAAATCTCCCAAACTCAATGCAGGAAGTACATGAAGAGGCTTGGTGGTGATAGCGGCTTCTGTCGCTCCTCCCCCACTTATCATCATCTCCATATCGCTTTCCCTCGTTGCTCTCAGTCTCATTACTCCTCCTCTGTTATGTCAAGACAACATTCAATTTTCTCTATGCATAACTACATCTCAATGTCAAGCATCCATCTGTCAGTCTATACTGTATGTCCTATCATTGGGCAACCTTTTTTTTATCCTTAGTGGAAACAGATACAGATCAACATTTTTAAGTATTAGGCATAAAATGAGCCTGGGCTCTCCAGCTCTGCTGCTAAGCTGTGAATGTATTTTACATTTGAACCAGTGCTTAAAAGCTTGATGCTAATTTGGCCAAGCTGAGGCCAATTCACTTTCAGTATATTCTATCACGTTGCTGTTGAAATAAAAAATGAATTTACCAAAAGTAACACCAGTTTGCAATCTACCTTTCCACTGAAAAGACAGCTCCTCCTCTTTATTCTCTCTCTCTCTTTTTCAGATGTTCTGTGTATCCTGCTCTTTTTTGTCTCACTCTGTGGGTCTCTCACTAAGACTCTTTTCTCTACATTCACTTTATATCTCTCTCAAATCCTCAGGGCTTTTTTCTCAACTGCAGTTTTAGCGATTGATTGTACCACACTCCTCTTCACCATCACTCTCTCCCCCAACACGCACACGCAAAACTCAGCTCTCCCACTGCACTTGACTTTTCTACACGTCTTTCTCTGCAGCACCAAGAAGGGAGCCATGTGGTGGATGTATACACACAAACACACATACATACAAGGATGTTAGGCTCTTTGCAAATAGGCAGAAACACACACTTTTATAAAAAGGTAAATCCTGAGAGACAATAGGACCAATCGCTGTGTGGAAGCGAGATGAGAGGAGCATTCAAGAGAGAGCGCACGCATATTTACATCCTCTCCATCTCTTCTCGCACCCACTCTGATTGTGCTGCTCTCTCTCTCTCTCTCTCCCTCCTCCTCTTCTTCCTTCTCCAGATACACACACACACACATACACACACACACACACACATACAAACACACATGTACAGACAGACCCCCTCTCACACAGGACTAGATAGAGAGCGGTGAAGAGCAGAAGGAGCTGGTTGGCAGGAGAGAGGCAGGAGGGCTGTTGTTGATTTAACAAAGCCAGGAAAGGAGTGCGCAGTCCTGGGGAGAGGAGCAGCTGTGAAATGCCTGGAAGGGAGCCTGCCAGCTACTCCTGCAGAGACCTGAAGGTAAGCCTTGTGCACCGCTGATGGGGGAGAAAAAAAAGCAGAGATGGAGACAGAGAGGGCAACGCAAAAAGAGGAAGAGGGTTTTAAAGCCACTGATGCATGGTACGACCGAGGCTCCATGTACGAGCTGCCTCCTCTAGATTTTTCTGTGGATGGCATCGCATGCTGTGATTGCATTAGTTGTTCCACATTAGTGCCACAAAGCCCACCTTGGGGGGGGGGGGGGTGCATTATGTGAAGAGAGATTTAAAGAAAGTGTGAGAGTCAGACAGCTGGTGTTGAGGTTAGATAGCGAGAGGAGATGTGAGACAATGCAAGTGCAGGAGGACAGCAAAAGGGAAAGTGATGGTGGGAAAAGTAGCTGGATTACCCTCCTCCATCAGTTACAGCCTTTATCACCACATCTTGCCTTCTTCGCCCTCTGTCACCGCAGAGAAACATAGATCATCACCATGCATTTAATCACTCCCATGGCGGGGGCAGGGTGATCAAAAAACGCAGCTGATATCTCTGACGCAAGCATAGAAAAGCCTGTCCACACTCCCTCTGCTGATACTCATGTGCTGCGCTGTATACTTCTCTTAGTGCAATGCAGGAGTTTTACGAGTGCAGCACGAGCAACACTGGCGTCAATGTGCTAAGTGTAGGTGCATGTGTGTGGAGGATGGGGATCTTGTACCTGTCAGTTCGAACACGTTTTAATGCGTTCAATAAAAGCAGGAGATAAAGCAGAGAAAGTGGGGTAGTGATAGCTGCATGCAGTCTTTTCATGAATATTGTAGGCTACACCAGAAACAATGAGAGGAAATCATTTATATTGATTCCATGAAACACTCTCCCTGAGCTGAGGATTAGGGCTGCTATAGCTTTAATGTGTGATAAACACCACTATTTTCTGTAGCTGCACTTGAGTGCACACGGCTGGACACGCATCTCAAGAGTTGTTGCTGTAAAACTTTGATGAGAATGCAGTGGGCTAAGACATCACATTAATCGAGCAGAGATTCCCCAAAGCTCCTGCCCTTCCTGGTTTTATCTCATCAGGGAATGTCAAGACAGCAAGTGGACTCAATCATCATTCTTTTATGTCTCTTTTCTGGCACACGGGAGGAATAATTAGTGCAAACCATCTCTGCTCTCATTAGCAGCCATGTTTTTGCACATGGCACATTCGTAACCCGAACTCATCGGAGGAAAAAGAAAAGGAAAGCCAACTCTGACAACAATTGCCTAATTCCTGCTTTAAAACCTGCCCATTTGCTCCACTTGAGGCTACCTTTTCCTTCGTAATCCATTATGAATCTGCTCACAGCTGGTTGAACCGTTATTGGCTATTTGAAGAGCGTAGGGGGAAGTGCGAACTGCTTAGATATAATGCGTTTTGATGGATGGCCTTTTGACCTTATTATCAGCACTACCACTGTAGCTGAAACTCAACGCTGCGTACCTTGTTCTCGACTCCGGCTCCATTATTATCCCTGTCCTGATCTCACTTACAAGTGGACATAAGAGGCCAAAGGGCAGATGTTATTCCCAGCTGGATCTTTGGGGACTCTCAAAAGAGAAGTCACTGTGAATAATTAATCTGATGTGTTTATTTAGTCAAGAATGTGCGTCTCTCGGGGACGTATGGAAGGCTCTGTTTTTCAAGCAGATCCAAATTCTCTAATACCGCAGAGGCGCATTTGTGTCAAGAGCTTAGCCAGGCGTGAAGATCTTTTTTTTTTCTGTATTTAGCGCTCTCAAAATTGTGTGAGTATGTCAAAGCTCACTATTTTATCTGGGGCTGTTGATAGGCCTACATGAAGATTCCTTATTTATGCCTCACTATGGAATTAATTGCCTTTTATATATTCTTCAGTTCTAGTTTGTACTCTTCTCTTGTTAAAACATTTCTGGGTTCATGATTTAATATGCAGAGCTCTCCACTTTGTGAGCCGCATATGAATACAATCCAGCCTCTTTGTATTTGTATGGAACACATGAGCAGCAAAACACAAAAAAAATCCAACAATCTTATTATCCCCCAAAGCAAATCACTCTGTTTATGTCCTCATAAATCTGCAACCAATGCAAATCAACCCTATGTGTTTACCGTACTTGAGAGTGTCAACAAAGATGGTTTATGGTAAGACCCACTCACTGATTCAGAAATGACTTCACAATGCATGTGTTTTTACAACAGTCCTGTCACACATAATGTTGATACAGTGCACAGAGCTGCTGCTTCAGCCTACATGCAGCATAAACACACCTTCGCCCTCTGTTTGGCAAAGAGATGACTGGCTCTGAGATCATTTCTTTGTTCTCTATTTGTCCAGCACATTTATACTTACATAAATGGACACATAAGAGTGAATTGGACATGCAATCCTCTGATATGGATAAAACACAAGAGCAGGAATGACATGTGCTGACATCATGAACTTTTTTATGTAGCTGCTGCCTGTAAATGACTGCAGTTTTTTTAGGGTTTGCACCACCCATCTTATTGGAAAGGGAAAAAATAATAATAATAATAAAAAAATATACACATATAGTATATGTATACTTCATATGTATTCTTATATATATATATATGCAGACACACACACACACACACACACACACACACACACACATATTGAATGTACGAAAGGTTACTGGTTACGATAGAATAAAAAAAGTGTAATCTGTAACAGATTGCTTTCTATTTACAGTAAAAATGCCTACAAGAATTCATTGCATGCTTGCACCTGCTCTTATCTATCAAGAGCATTCAGGTCATGTAGTGGAATGAATTGAATTTTGAGAGTTTTTCTAGCTCCTGGCATAGCCACTGGGGCTAAACTAGTCTTTATCTAAAGTTATTTTAACAAAGGGGGATCCCACTATTCATGAAGAACCCTTTGTCCAGACCATGGCACAGATATAGTCTCAAACTGACAACATTCAGGTCAGGTAAGTTTAGCATAATCACAGGAAGGTTCATGTTAATTGGCTGCAGGATTTCTGCATGCATTCATTGCATGTACTTAAAGTAAGTAAATATCTCACATCACATATGGGAGGGGAATTTCATATGGTTTGGAAATAATTTAAAAAGAAAATGGCAGAAAACTGCCATTTTGGTTAGCAACGTGCCTTCTGTCAGAGGTATCAGCTGCATTTTTGATCACCCTGTCCCCGCCAAGCGAGCAATTAAATGCATGGTGATGATCTATGTTTCTAAGAAGAAGGCAAGCCTTACAATATTGTTATAATTGTATATTAATAATTGCTGAGCCATTTTCGACATCGTCTCGCCTCACAGTTTACACCGCTAAAACTCAGTGGCATCTGTCAGCAACAGGAGTTTAAGCTCATCACGAAAGGACACCTTGTCAGCCAGAGCACTGAGCAAAGGGTGCATTACTCAGCTGCTTTGCCAAACAAGCTGTTCTGAGGATTTTTAATATGCAACTGTAGGGCTGTAATCTCATTTTGTCCTGATTTGGCATGTGATGGCTAAAGAGAAGGAGGCTCCTCGAAGGGACAAGCACGGGGACACACTGAAGCATGTCAGGAATTCCAATCAAGACAATTTGACCTTTGGCTCCTCCAACATTCGCCATGCGCTGCCTGGCTCTGCAGCCCCGCCCCACCCTGCTCACTGCCTCCCAATCTTCCCCGTCCTATCCTCCCGTGCTCTTCTGTCCTTTACAGTGAGGTGAAGCAGAGGATTAATGAACCACAGGCAGTGAAGAAGTTTGATGAAGAGGATTTATACAAATTGATCTGATTTACATACTTTGTTCATTTTCTAATTAATGTGAAAAAATAATGGATATTATCCTGAACATATACCACTATGCTCCACCATTACAATACATCCTCTCATTCCAATTCAGTCTTTTGCTTAGCAATCCTTGCCTTCTGAAACAGCACTTGGAAGAAAAGATCCTTTGATTTTTAAGCCCTGTTTCAAAGTGCAGACCTGACAGAAATGCCTTGAAAGAAAAAGAGACAGGGTGTTGCAGCCGTGCTTTGACACTCACATTCTATATTTGTGTCACATCTTCCAGGCAAGGACAGTGGTTGAAGAGGGTGCTGTTTGGCTTCATTGGGTGTTGTGCCTTTAATCCAATCCAGGCTCCACTCGACAGTAATGTACTCATCTTAGTGGAGGAGCAAAGCACATCTGAAAAATGCAGCAACATTATTATTTAATAGCTGCAATGGCTATTCTTGATGTGAAAAACTGTACTATCTTTTCTAAGAATTTGTGAACAAAGCGTGTACGGGTGGGACATATCATTAAGGAAATAGCTTCTCCAGAGTGAGTCGAACGTCTCTGTGCAGCAGTGTCACTCCAGAGAAGGTCATCCATGAGAAGGACACAACTGGATACACTCAGCTCACTATCGGCATGATGGCTATATGGGAGGTAGGGAGGGAGGGATGGTATGAAGAGTGTGTGTGTGTGTGTGTGTGTGTGTGTGTATTTGTGTGTAATTGTGTGTTTGCTGGGCCTGGAGCCAAATGAGCTGGGGACGTTTTTAGTCATTTGACCTGCCTGACCTCAAAGTGTCATAAGTGAGCAGAGATAGGGATGAAGCCATGTTATTTTATGGGCCAATCTTAGCCTGAGACATAATCATGTGGCATGGTAACCATGACTCTTTGCTCTCACTCAAGGGGAAGAGTGAAGGAGGATAGGAGATCAGTGGAAGAGAAAGTTCGAGAGATTCCGAAGCTGAGAAACAGAGACAGCCGATAAGATGAAACAACTTTGCCAGAGTAGATATTTATCAGATGCAGTGATCGGACAAATATAGCTGCTGTTCTTATCTCTGCTGCAACCTTTTTTTCTTTTGCGTCTTCTTCTTTCTCTCCGCCTTCCTTTAAGTTTGCCGATTTGTTTCTGATGTCAGCAGTGTATTTGATGAACTGACAAAAAAACTGCAAGCTATGACCTCGAAATCTATGGATGAGCGCCCACTTATAGTCAGATTTGTATTATAAACTAAGGAATATTGCTGAGTTTGCAACATCTTGCTGCCATTTGTAACCCTGCCATGCTCAGAAACATAAGCAGTATTGTGAGGTCAGAAGGAAGGGAGGGTTACTGAAAAACATACAAGTTATAAATATCTACATATAAGTGCTTATTAGATTTTATTCCCAAAAAGTGAAAAATGTCATTAAACCAAACTTGCACCCAACAGCTGCATTCTGCATCTGCAAAACAAGCACGTCTATGCAAATTCAAGGAAAAAGTTTTTGTCCACAGGCTAGAACAAAATAAATTGATTACCTACATAAAATGGGAAATTAATAACAAAAAGTTATTTACATAATGAAACCGTTTGCAATTTTGTTGATCAAGTGAGAACAATAATTTTTACGGCGATGTCAAATGGGTTTTTTTGGACTTGTGATTATTATTGATTTAAAAGAAACATATGCTCAGCTGTGAGCCAGTTTTAACCTTAAGTACTGAAAGTTTCTGAAGTTCTGCAAATGAAGAAAATCAAATCATTGAGCAAGTGCCATTCAGTTCACTATAGGCCCTTGGGGGAAATTATAGTGCTTGCCACAGGTTGGAAAAGAAAAAGCCAATTTTTGCTGTGCTCTGTGCACATTATTGTTCTCAATGTGTAATGTCAGCAAATAAGAAAATATATGTCCGGCAGATATCCCTTAGGAGGCAAGTTCCCATTTTACTAGTACCCTTTTGCTTTATGCCCAACAGATGAGTGGTCTTGTTATCAGGACACAAACACAATTCAGCCAAAGCTTCCTGTCACTCTGCTGCTAACAAGATAAATGCTTGTTACCCTCTTAAAGCACCAAGATAAAACACCCAAGCTGGTATCTAGTTCCAACACCTCTCATATGGGCTTGTTGAGTCTGCTGCGGCATACAGACAACACAATCACAGCCTCGCTGAAAATACACAAAGGTCTGGAGTTCACAAATCACCAGGGAGCCATGTTTAATTCATGAGAGAACCTAAAATGAGTCAGAAAGCGAGACCTTGTATCATCTCTAATGTATTCAGCTAGGTTTTTCAGAAGCTTTGTGTGTGTCCCGCGCCTCTGCTGTCCGTCTGTCTGTCTTTTCCCTGCTCAGATGCCTGTCACGTCACTCTGCCCTTTGCTTTGGACCGTCAATGTCAACACCACATTCCTGTGTGGATCTGACTTGTGACGTGGTCCCCTCACTCCTCCTCCAAGCGCGCCTTTTTGCATTCCCTCTCCTCACTTGTCAGCGATCAAATATAGAGTAAGATCAAGGACAGATGACAAAGAAATGTCAGCTCTAGTTAAGGTCAGGAACAAGCAACATAAGTAATCGTGTTTTTTTTAGCATCATTAGTCACAAGACCCTGTTCATCCACAGTTCTTTGGTCAAATTAAAAGTACTTGATTTTCAAACACCACCCAAGGGCTCTGTAACTTAATTGCCTCTTGTGGAGCTCCAAAGGTGTTGTAAGATTGTTGCTAAAGTTAGGATTTTATCTGAGGCTCCACCCTTACACACACACAGACACTCCCACAGTATGCAGCTGCTGTTTTTATATCCCTCATTATTCAGGACACATTGAAAGTGTTCCTTTTCTCCTCCTGTCACTTTGTACCTAAGATAACAGATGTTTAAAAATACCAGTTTCGGCATACAACTCAAGCAGAGAAAAACTCTTTAACATCACATCACACTGTCAAGCACATCACCTCCGGACTGCTCCAGTGAAGCTAAAAACAGCCACAAAGATAATGCATCCACTTCTTTTGTATGAGATTGTATTTAAAGTAAAAGAGGCAATTGGATTTCCGTTGGGAGCATTTATTTGTCTGTCTGCAGCTGATTGAGAAAGCAATCCCTGCATCTGATTGGAAACATGGAGGAACTGCGAGTGATTAGTGAATCTTCAGTGAGAAGACAGTGTGTGTCAGTATGGGTGTTCATGTGGGCACGTGTAGTGAAAGCAAGTGGTCATGCTAGCACTAATGAGCCTGTTCTTAGAAAAAATGACACTGGGAAAAACACTGCAGCTGAGCTAGCTTCATTGTCCATGCACACAGTGGGCACTGCGTCATCCCCCCATGTGATGTTAACAGTTAATCCTTTATTATTCTAATGAGAGTGAAAAAACTGACAGGCTGATATTCCAACATGCATGTGTGAATTTCTTAATTCAGTTTCATCAGTTTGTAGGCAAGCTGCAAATTCATTTACAGGTCATTGATTGAGCGTAATGGCAACAGGATCCATTGCAGTGTTGTACCGTTTTGTACCATGCCCAAGTAGACATTTGCTAATTAGCAATTAGCATAAAAGCTGACTGTAATGTCATTAGTTTTGAGGCTCAGTCCTCACTAACTGAACAAACTGTCATTCCTTGAAGCATGTTGCTAGCAAAGTGAAAAAGTGTCCAATATATTTTCAGAAATTATGTTAAGGTAATTTATGGTAAATTTACAAGTGAAATCACCATTACTGTCAACACAGTGAACACACTTTTAGCTTAAGACTGAAAGTATAAAAGTAGGATTGATGATTTTTGGCAATGCTGTCTTTCATCAACCTTAATCAATGTAAGAGTGTTATGCCTTAACTACCATTCATTTTTCATGAACATGACTTAATAGAAAGCTGATGATATTTTCATTGTGGGATGTTTTTAATAAATAACAGAAACATCAGTGTAAATGCTAATTTATTTCAGTAATACAATTTTTGAGATTAAATTTTTACTATGAACTACGATAACCTAACCTAATTATTAGTTGTTTCAACCTTAAATGAAACACTAGATACAACGTTACTATTTGAAATGACAAGTAGGCGCACCATTCCGTCTTCATGAACGGTATCTGTGAGCTCTCTGTGGCTTTCTGTTGGTTCTAATTATACCAACTGCCTACTATTGACATATTGATAAATTAAAGTAGTTTAAATGACAGGTAGACAATAATGTCCCCCATGGGGCTGCACTATACACCAACAGTACATTGTTAGTATAGAAGTAATGTATGCACTGCTCAAAAAGGAAACGTAATTTAAATGTCTTGCTTGAAAGGCCACTCTGAAACAACTTTCATACGACTCTCAGCTTTGTACCTTTGACACTTACTCAATGGCTATTGGTAGATTTAATTTTGGTGATCAATGAATTTGCTTCTGAACATATTACGATGTAAAATATCTGAAATTCAACAGACTATTATCCTTTCTATATCTTACAGGTGTTGAGCTTCAGCTGAGGATGGCAGGAGACTCTCGAGTCCTCATGGACCACAACATGGAGATAGGAGTCACACCTGCACAGGTACACAGACACTTCTGGTTAAAGCTGCACTGATTACCACTTAACCTTGCCACAGCTATCTGAAAGAGGGAGAAGTGAGAGAGACAATGTAAGAGATGGATGGGAGGGTCATGGAGGTTGACTGAGATATAAAAGGAAGACTTTAGAGGGTATGGGGGGAAGGAAGGTTTATATAGAAGGAGCTATATCTGCAAAATAAAACAATAGAGCTTTAGAGAACATTGTTGCTGAAAAGAAGATGAACAGATTATGTCGTCACAGAGTGCAACTATACATGTATCTCTGGTTGCCAAGGATGTATTGTTCCGGTTACAGGTGAATTAGAGAGAGAAGAAAAAAGACAACCCAATAAATGATGTTTGGCTTGCACTGGTGATCTGATTCCCCAGCTGATTATTGTACAACTTATACTGTCTACCCAAGCGCATGCAAAAGCTTAATGAGAGAAAACGCCCAGCGCCTGTACCGCCACACGGTGAGAACTAATGAATTTGGTTATCGACCATCATCCCCACAGACAACATTGACTAAAAAAGGACAGCTTCGTCTATCACTCAATTAACCACATCTGAAATGACAAAGTCTCTTTTGACTGTTGTCTTTCAAAAAGGCTCGTAGTGGTTGTAGTAGTAAAACAAAAAATACTACATTTGTAGAAATTGTCAGAGTGAAGGTTCACTTTACGAAATACTGGCCTGACTTTGTTCTGGTTAAAAAAAATTTCTCAATATCCCTGAGCCCAACTTGTTGTAATAAGGGAGCCTGCTGACATTTAGTGAGTGCAATGTCATCATGCCACTAATTGTGATGTCAGTCAATAAGTATTGTCTTTCAATTCCTCTTTGTCAAAATGTCCCTTACACAGGGATCACTCAAATCAATATCTGAAAACTCAATACTGCACATGCAGGCCTGACTGGCTGTACTAGCAAAGGAAAGGGATGATAAAACACCTGACATCTCAAGGAATACAATTGAAGGCACTGCAAGGATATTGTAGTGCCTAAGATTATTTCTTTTTCCAGCTGAACCGTAAGAGTGATCAGCTTTCTGATAGAGGAGAAGAGCAGTCAGTGTAGCCATGATAGAACGTTACTTTTCCAGTGATTTGAGCATGACTCTGGAGAGAGATGGATCACAGGTGTCCGATTAGCAGTGAGATTCATAGGACACGAGCGGTGTTTTGTTTCCCCGACACAATGCATTTCGATTATCCACTGAGATTGGAAGGTGTCAGGGTGCTGCCTATGTGTCCTTTGAGAGGTGCCTGACGACTGTCTTCCTGTGTTTGTCCCTTTCTGCTGTATCAAAGCACGTTTCATAGAAAAGTAACTTAATAAATTCTGTGGAGCCCCTGCAGTGATAGATTTCCGAGCTTTGCAGTAGTCATTGTTTTTCATAAATCTAAATGTTTAAAACATGCAATGCCTGTTTGTGCATGATATGGGTTTTTATATAACACAGACAGTGCGTGTGCCCAGGCATATGCCACTCTTTTTAAGGATGCCATAAGGGTCTTTTGGGAAAAGATGGAAGATCTGTTCCTATCCAGGCCTGCCAAAGTCCCAGAGGGTGTGAGGGGAGGGAACACAGGGGACAGGGAGGGAGGCAGGGCACAGCTGTGGGGACAGATCGCCTGGCTGGAGTCGCGCCAGCACAGACAAAGACCTGGGCGCCCTTGTGTTCTTGTTGTGTCCTTACGCTCTCTTTCTTCCTCTATATAAATGTGCATTCACTGACACCTACAATGTCACAGTAGAGATGCACAGAGCAGCGACTTTATTACAGCTCTTAATTGTATTTCCTCCCTGCCAGCTGCACACATGCAGTGCGATTCTGCAAGGGCTGAAAGAAAATCTCATTAAAAAGGTTAACACCTACAGTACATCATCTGGTGCAAACCCAATACAAATTTAGAGAAAAAGGAATATGAAAATAAATTTGAGTGGCTATTGCAGAATACACGTGGAGAAACAATTGACTGTTTTTGATTCCTTTCTTCATCCCTTAACTTTGCTTCTCTGTCTTTTTATCTTTCTCGTCCACATAGGTGAAGAAGCTTCCTAAACACTTAAGGGAGGCTCAGATCTCAACAGAGCGAACTCACTTGATTTCTGACCCAGCAAAGAAACCACGTCAGCGATACGTCCAGAAGGACGGCAAGTGCAATGTTCATCACGGAAATGTGCAAGAGACCTACCGTTACCTCAGTGACTTGTTCACCACGCTGGTGGACCTACGGTGGCGTCTTAGTCTCTTCATATTCACCTTGGTGTATATAGTCAACTGGCTTTTCTTTGGCTTTCTGTGGTGGCTGATAGCGCTCATCCGTGGGGATCTTCTGCATGCTGATGAGGAGGGCTGGACCCCCTGCGTGGAGAATCTGAACAGTTTTGTGTCAGCCTTCCTCTTCTCCATTGAAACCGAGACCACCATCGGGTATGGTTATCGTGTAATCACAGAAAAATGTCCTGAAGGTATTATACTACTTTTGGTGCAGGCCATTTTGGGTTCCATTGTGAATGCAATGATGGTGGGCTGCATGTTTGTCAAGATCTCCCAGCCAAAGAACCGTGCCGAGACCCTGATGTTCTCGCACAAAGCTGTCATATCAGTGCGAGACAACAAGATGTGCCTGATGTTTCGAGTGGGGGACCTGAGGAACTCTCACATTGTGGAAGCATCGATCAGAGCTAAACTGATCCGCTCGCAGCAGACCAAGGAGGGGGAGTTCATCCCACTCAACCAGACTGACATAAACATCGGCTTTGACACAGGAGATGACCGGCTGTTCCTGGTTTCCCCACTTATCATCTCTCACGAAATCAATGAGAAGAGCCCTTTCTGGGAGATGACAATGGCTCAAATGGAGAAGGAGGAGTTTGAGATTGTGGTGATCCTTGAAGGCATGGTGGAGGCAACAGGTATGAACTGCATGGGGATGATCAAGGCAGGAAATAATGAGAATGTGAAAGGTGGGTCGAGGGAGGCAGACATTAATGAAATGTTTCAGGCAGGAAGTGGCTGAGTGGGAGGGATAGAAAGATGTCTAAATGGATGGAAAGAGAGGGGAGGTTGAAAAGGAGAGATACACTGCTTCAAAGGAAGAGGCAGAAATGAATACCTGTAAGTGCTGCTGATTGCAAAAGACAATACTGTAATGGATGGAGAGACACAGAGACTAACATTACTCAACAATAAGCTGCCTAAGTGATACATAAATAAGATTAATGCATTTTCTTTTTGAGTTAGTAGGCTGCAGGTTTCGAGGAGTCTACTGTCCTCTACTAGGGTCTGGCACATGGTCTGAGCCAAAAGTAACCAGGGCCAGAAATTCCCTTCTAACAACTGTCTATACCGAATTTTAAACTACAGATTAATTTAGATTGTATCAAATAGGCATCAATACATGAATGATAAATTCTTATTTAATGTCTCAGAGAGCAGGAATAGAGTGGGCGGCTGTGTCTCAGGTTGGTAGAGTCAGTCACCTTCAAATTGTGCCAAGGACATGACAAAATAACAGCTGTAATGAATTTACTTTTTTTTTTTATCAAAACTGAAAATGAACTGAAAAAACATTCTCAAACAGTAGAGGTGAAATTTATCAACATGTATAAACCCATTCCAAATGTCACTGTCTTCAATTGCCGGTCGTCTGTTGCACATGGTTGATTTATTCCTAATAATGGAGATCTCATTGGACAGTATCCCTTACTCACAGTAAATCCTCATAACAAGCATCTGTAACTGTTCTTTATTGTTTTAACATGAATCACCACAACAGCACACAAGATGCACAAAATGCTCATTGCAAACAGACAGAGGGGCAGTGATCAGAGTTTTCCTTCATGTTATGTCCATGCTCTGACACCTTCACCCCCAAATCAATGTCATACACTGATCACTGTTATATTTGCCTCCTGATGTAGTGAGATCAGATCAGTGGCCTCTTGTACAGTAAGTCTTGCTGCCATAATCTCAGTGAATAAAATAGCAGCTCAGGTGCTTTAAATATCTTCCCTCCTTGGATTTGCACTTTGAGCTCAGTTGGTTGGAATTAACAGATTCTAATTTTTTTTTTTTTTTTTTCAGATTCTTATGTTACGTTCTTTTTGTGATTGCATGTGTAGCTCTGTGTCAAGGAACCATCTGACCGCTGTATGACTTCAGTTCTGCTACTTAAGTGCACCATATATTATTCATCCTGCAGTTTCACCTTTTTACTGTTTCGAAGAAAACCCCTGTGTCTAAGGTGCTTGTCTCTGAGAGAAGCTGGTCACATGCGGTGGGAACACTGGCAGTGACTCATGACAGTGTTAAGGTCCCCATTGAACTCCATCACTACAGTCCCATTTAAAAATAATAGAGACATGTCTTGTACATTTTCAGTGTCAAAATTCCCTCAAACCACTACACAGTGAAATGTCAAATCTAAGACGAAGTAAGTACTGGGTCATACAAAATTCACCTTTTAAATGTATTCAAATGAGATGTGCAATCTAATTTAGATTAATTTCAAGACACTCAGCATGAAAATTGTGCTTGTCCCAGTGCCAGATTTATTTTTTACTTATTACCAGCAATGCAGGCCTTATCTTTGGCTTTTTATCAGATGTTTTTCTGGACTTGTCAGCTGAATGTGGCTTAAGCGTAGTGAAATACTTTTTATAAGAAATGAGATACATTTGCCTATATCTGAGTTTTTGAAATTCATTTTCCTTTGTCAAATTTAACTCAGAACAACCTCAATGTGCCTCATTTTCAATGTGCTCTGGGTCGTTTTATGAAAAGTCATCCAACTTTAGGCTAAAACAATGACTTTTAGGGTGGTTTAACTGCTGTCAAATGTCAAAACGGTTCAAATCAGACCCGAACAGTATGTCAGGGTTAAAGTGGGGCAGACAATAGAAAGCAGATATATCAGTACAGCCCTGCAAATGTTGTCATTCCCACATTTCTTCTGTTGCTACTTCAAGGTTATGTCTTTGATATTGTTTATTTCAAAATGAATGAAGTGTAGCTACCCACACTGCTGGTCTGTGTTTTGGGTAAAGGCCAAGTGGCCCTGAAAAGTGCTCCGGGCTGGTTATTTTTACGAGGCAGACGTGACCAGGTGTTTCTGTAAAGTTCCACAAAGCTTCTGTTTTTTTGAGCATGAAACTGGATACAAGACTGCAAAAGGACACGGGGCATCTCCCACAAAACAATTAGGTTATGATAAACAAGGGATTTTAGGATTCAAAGATGGCTAACAGCTAGCGATTAATATTTTTAATAGGAATTTTCTGTATCCAGCAGTATAATAATTTGTTTAAAATCTTATTTAAATCCACTACTTTTAAATTGTCCAAATTTAAGATGTGTTGATTATTATTTTGCATCTATAAATGGCACACACTGATTGAGCTTTGAATATTGTACACACAATTTTGTGTTCTGACTCTTTAATGCGATCAGGCAAAGCTTTTGATGCATCGGAAAATTTATGCTCTATTTCATTTTAGATTTTCTTTCCCTTCAAAGCACTAGTCGTCATCATGCTTCCTCCTGGCACTGCTGGATACTTGACTCAGGCATTAAAATCACCTTTCGCTTCAATTGCAAAGACCATGCAGGCGTCCTGCAGGGGTCTAGGCTGTCACAGTACATGACTGCAAGGCCAATCTGACCGTCCATGAGCGGGACCCCAGACCCGACACATAAGAATGGAGTATATTTTCATTTGTTGCCTCACAGTATATCGCCACTGTCAGTCTTATTGGTTCTAAGGATAATTATGAATCAGTCTCTGATACAATTATTATTAATATACTTGTATCTCTGTTAGTTGGGCTATTCTTCAGTCATTGGACACATCATCATTAATAAAAAAATACAAGTAAGAAATGCAGGTGCATATTCATAATGTTTAAAATGTATCATAAGTTATTTTTTCTATATTGTTAATTGTCAAAGAAATCATGTTTTGCCTGCACAATTATGTGCTATTTTTCTATTTTTATTCCTTAATTTCACCACATTTTTCCAAATGTGATTTTCATGAATCTTTACGGTGCACAGCAATAATGCAGTAAATAAAATCATTATTATTTGTCAGTTATTGTGGAACTGTTCAAACAGTTTACTTACATGATGCTCTTAACAAATCGTGATTACAGTGTGGGTTATTGTAATGTTTGTGGTACTTGTTCTGTAGTGCCGAAGGCTCAGTCATGTACTGTACGTCAGTGTTGCCAACACATGCAATGTTTTTATTACTCATGTGTCACCAAGGACATCAGGTTTAAGTTTGCTCTGTTTCTGTTTTTAATCTTTCTAAGAATTATCCAAGAATTTAGTGTCAGCAGTTCTAGCTCCACCTATTGTCAGAGAAAGTTGCAGTAGTGATGAGAAACAAGAATTGTATACACCTTTAAAGCGGGCGGTTATACATCACATATGTGCAGTCATGGCAAAAAATCAGCAGCCAGTGAAACAAGACAAGACTTCACACAAAAATGTTGTCACTATAAAATGAGTCCAAGCACTGAGTAAAAGTGTGGGTTTGTCTTTTTTTAATTTGCTATCCACAGACAATGGTATAGGCTCCTAAATTCTGACTCATCAAGGCAATATGTAAGGTGTTACCATTAAGAAGTTGAGCCTGCAGAATAGTCATTCATAAAAAATGAAAAAACACTTGCTTTGTAACAAATCATCAGCATCTTGGTTCAAGAAACATAAATGAGTCAACCTTGAGATGCTGCTGTGCAGCCTACATAGCTTAGTCAGCACAGTCCATGTAAACAGAGTCTTGAGGGAAAAAGCCGTAAAGCAAGTGCAAACTATGACTAATGTGAAGAACACATGAACATGACCTCGTCAAACGAAATCACACATCAGTTTCTCTTTTCATTCGGGTTATAAGCTTCTAAACATAGCAGTCTTTAACGCTGTATGTTTTTTTAAAACCAGTTATCTGTAACAATTAATCAGTACTATACAATATTGTATGGATATGGTAGAATGCAAAATGCTGGAAAAAAAGTGTTTACGGCTGGACAGCTCAACACTGAGGTGAAAAAGGAAAATGGTGTGAATAGATCGGATGAACCTTCAGTATCAGTTTAGTTCAGTCCAGGAAGCTAAAGTGAAGTATAGAGTAGAAGCCCCAATCAGGTGGTCATCAGGGCATGGCGATAGAGGGGATGGAAAAGGGGAATGGACAAAGTTGAACAGTCTTCCTGCGTCATATTCTAAGCTCCATTTGACGTAAAAGCTCTGACATTATTAATTACTGCACAAATACAACAGAGACTTAGGAGTGGCACGAAAAACGTTTCCCCCGGGCAAATTTTGTGTCTGAGTCTACAGGTGGAAACTGCGTTGGAGGTAATAAGCCCTTATGAGGTGTTACATGAGACGCAGCAGCAACAGAGGGCAATTATGACAGCAGAAGCATGTGACTGCAGCAGTTAATCTGCAATGTCATCATGGCATTTTGACATATCAAAAATGGTCAATTAAAGGGAGAACCAATAATATTATTGATGGCTTTTTTTATTGTGTTTTCCATTAAGCTTGCACGCACAATGCCATGACCTTGTAGCAGACAGAAAATGAAAAGGGACAGCCTTTTTAAGATGCTTGTGTTTGAAATGTCAAACTGCCTGTTGTGAGAAAAATCTGTCAGTCAGAATGGTGACAATGTTTCTCTTTTCCTTCATACATGAAAACGTTAAAAGATCATGCTGGTGTTTTTTTGATGGCACTATCTGTTTAGCGCATTTGAGTTCTTACTGCTCTGCTTCTTAGGTGACGCTAAGCTGTGTGTGCTTTTAAAATGCTGTGGAAATCCCCAGCTGCAGCTTGTGTGATGTGAAGAAGCGACCAACTTCTTATCATCCCTTGCAAGACGCCCTTGTTTGCTTATTGCTTGGGTTTTGTCTTTTGTCACCCTTGTCTAAAAGAGAACTGTAGCTGAACACAATGATATTGTTGATGTCAGCAATTACAATGGCGAACGTGACTCTAAGGTTATTTGTACTCGTTTGGCATATTTTCGAAAGAAAACAATCTGGGGCGTCGGATAGCGGTAAAGTCGCATGAACCATGTATGTAGTAATCATCATCACAGTGGCTGTTGGTTGAAATCTAAACACAGCCCTTTGCTGCACGTTATCCCTCACTCTATCCTCCCAACATTTGCAGACTAATGAAGGCAAAAACAATTACCGGTACTCAAAAAAACGTTGGTAATGTTGTAGTCAAGACCACACTAATAAAGACTAAGGCTGTGTCTCAAATCACTCCCTATTCACTATAATGAGCATGGTCATACCCTGTAGTCCACTCAATGTATCCCACAATGCATTGTGAAAAGTAGTGTACACACGATGGTCACAATCTGAGTAATATATACCATCCTGCGTTGTAATTTTTGAGCAAAGAGTGACATTTGACTCTGCATTGCCTTTGCTGTCAGACGGACGAGAGGAGCGACCAGCGTGAACACAGAAACACATTAAAGTCTTTTTTTTTTTTTTAGCATTTTGACAGGAATATTTGATCTGTTTTAATAAAGAGTCAAAGATCGTCAGTGTTTGTAACAGTGGTTTTTCCTAATGATGATGACAGAATAGAGAACAGTCCGTGAGGCTTAATTTAGTTTTAGTTTGAAAATATGTTTAATTACATGTAAAATTCTACATTTTATATGTTTGTAATTTATAATTTGTAAATGGTTTGTGAAAATCATGCCGTTATCTACCGTTATTATTGATCCTCAGCCGTTGTTATGCCTCACCTTTTTGTTTTGCAACAATGATGACGTCACTGTTAGTAGTCGGCGAGTAAGTGAGTAATGTCTGAAATGTTTTTTTTAAATTTTGCTGAATACGATATATGAACACGATATAGTCCACTGTGTTAAACTCACTATATAGGGAGTAGGGAATGAGAGTGATATCGGACACAGCCCAGGACATCCCTGTGACCAGAGTGCTCGGAGGCAGAGCGAGACCAAGACCATAAATATTACTGAAAAATCCTCATCTTTTGTACAGGGGCAAATACAACCTCAAATGTTATAAATGTAACAAAACCCAAAATGTAATAACTGACTGATAATGTAACAAAATTCTAAGGGCCCAAAATGTAGTCACTTTTTGCCCAATATGTAACAAGGTGTTACATTATTAGGAGAAAAATATTTTGCCTGCCCCATTACTGTACAAAATGTAGGACCTGCTCTGCATTTCAGTGTGCTGTACCTATGTACTGCTTTGAAGATTTGTACATTTAAAATTTGAGTGTATACTTCGAGACATCTGTTGTGATTACAGAAAATTGAATCCTACCCTCTGCTTCTAACTGCTAAGTCTTAAAGCATTACAGTCAAGTGTCTCTTGCACACACAAGATCCTGCAGCAGACATTTTCAGACAAGTGTGTAAAAACATGAAAAAGACTAGAGCCAAGAACTTGTCAGCACAGGGGAGAAATTACCACACAATCTCTGCAACTGTTCAGACTGAAAAATAGAAAGTATATCTTCAGTCTGTAGAATCCCTAACGACTTGCCTCCTCAAACTGCATGTGTGATTCAAATCGAGTGGCAGATGGGAGTTGTTCTTATTTGCTCATATTTTGTGAACTGATCCAGTCTCTTAAAAACTGGCAGTTATTTTTTTGTAAATCCCTCCTGATATAAAATCCTAATCACAACAATAAAGCAATGTGTGTTAAGAGCCTCAGTCATCCTGATTGTACAGCATCTCCAGCTATTAAGTAATAAAACGCCAGAATCTTAAATTAAGACAATGATTAAAAATAATATCAGTGGGTGCATTATCTTTTGAAAACTAATTGGAAAAAGGTTCCTCACACCACTAGCTGTATTAATATTTGAACCAGACATACCAACAGAAATGACTGGGCCCCTGAGAGATCCTGGGAATAGGCAATATTTAAGTCTGCTATTTAAACCAATACGATACCATACAATACTCTAAGATACATTACGGTACAATTCCACGCCACATGATATGATATGACTCAACACTATATGCTTAATTGTACCCTTCTGCAGCAAATCACAGGCAAGAACACACACACCTTAACTGCCAAGCAAAATATGGAAATTGGGCCATTCATTTCTAGGAACTGTGACAGAAAAGGTGCAAATGCCACTTTTACCCCACTGACGTGAGATACCATATCAGTTTGAAATCTGCATCTATTTAAAGCCTGTTTTTAACTGCTGATGTAAGGCATTCAGAAACCGTTTATTATGTAACCATGTATCACAGACTGATCCCCTTATGAACTGAAAATATGATCATGAAAGGAGTTGTGATCATTTCAAGAGTCGAAACATGCTGCACATTTTGTGAACCTGTGATACAGTAGACTAAAGCAGTGAGCAAGGCATGTAAAGCAACGGAAATGTACACCTGGTGTCATATAGAGAAGGTTTGGATCTGGATAAGACAGTATTTATACAAGTCTATTAGTTTATAACCCACTTAAGATTATGTCTGCATTGTAATAAGGAATTGTAAATCAAAGATTTGTTTTGAGGCCAACATGAACATTGTGTTATTGGACAGTTGGCATGTTTTTCATTCGCGTCCACTTTGACTGCCATAGACTGTGACTCTGCAGCCACACTTAAAGTATATATTAGGGTTTTTTTTCAGTTGTTGTTTCAGATCAGTTGTGTCTCCTTTCAGATTCTGTGCCTATTTCCATCTTTTAGTAACTTACTTAAGTTGGCCGCTGTTTTTTCATCCGTGTGCTCAATCATTTTGTCTATCTTAACTTTTTCTTCTTCAACTCTCTGATTTTTATATCTTGGCCTGTACTGCTGTATGAATTTCTTTTTAGTCTTTTCTCAAGTAAAATATTCTCCTTCTCCCTTCTGAATGTCTAAACATATTTCTCATTATGAGACTCTGTTGGGATCAAATGTAAATAAAGGCTCTTTTGGCATTATATTTTCAAAACTAGACACGATGATAGCGTTGAAAGTACTGGCAGTAATGATAGAAACAGACAGTCAACTTGCTGGTGGTCTGCTTTGTGTTTGGGTCCTGTAGGTCTATAGCATACTTAATTATGTGGCCTGTTTGGCTGTTGGGACAAATCCTTTTCAAGCCTTTTGTTTTTTCTACATGCTGTGTTACTAAAAATGCTTCCTGTGGCACATCATTGATGTTATTAGTTACACCTTTGATATATCTGCTGCCATTCAAAGCGTTGCTAAAATTAGACGTGTACAGGGCTTCAAAATGTGTCTCTCCCACTATCAGCGCTGAAGCATTGGGAAGCCAAATGAGCCTGTTTTTGTGGTTGCTTATGGAAAGAAAGCTTATAGAAACTTTCATCAAGCAATTCTTTTTTTTTTTTAAACGTGAGCATGGTATTCATTTATGTAACTACTTCAGAAAAACAAGCTTTATTTAAAGTCACGTTCCTGAAATTATTGCTTTCACAAACAGGATGTAGGTTTACAGGAAACAGTGCAGGCCTTTGCCCTTTCTGTGTGCAGTTGCTATAACTATGAATAATTGACTGATTCTGTCTCATTTTTTTCCCTTACACCTTCCTTCATCTGTGTGTGTTTGTGTGTGTATGTGCGTGTGGATGTACGTCCATCAATACCTGTGACAGGGATGACATGTCAAGCACGAAGTTCCTACCTGGATACCGAGGTGCTTTGGGGCTACCGCTTCACACCGGTTCTCTCCCTTGAGAAAGGCTTCTACGAGGTTGACTACAACAACTTCCACGATATCTACGAGACCAACACCCCTACATGCAGCGCCAAGGATCTAGCTGCGAAGCTTCGGGAGGGGCCACTATTGCCTCAGCTCTCGCTTCTCAGCCCTGAGCCCAAAATGCATACTTTTGATCCCTTAGACCACCTGGCCCAACCGGACCCACTGAGTCCGGACGACGACAAGGACGAGAGAGATTTAGGGGGTGACAGAGGAGAAACCAATGGCTCAGCTGCTGCTTTAGAGGAACCACCCTTTGTTGATGGACTGCCTGACTGACCTAACTGACGGCTGCATCACTTTAAACCCTCAGAGAGAATTAACTGGAGGACAGGACAGTATAATGCTTCATTTAGCCGATGGCCAGCTTGTTCCATTGCAATGCCTGGAGATGCAAGAAATCGGTCTCCAGACCCCCGACTCATGCAATACTCCTCTACTAGAGTGTCAATCTATAGCATAGATTGGTTTTGTAGACACGTAACAACAAGTATACAGGCACACACGTACAATATCTATATAAAGTCGGTGGTTCAGATTGTCTTTTTTATTATCGCAATGACCACTTACTGCTATAACAGCTCGAGTTGTATTATGTAAATTTGAGTTGAAACTGGTAGCCATAACAGAGTACCGTGGGCTTATTATGGATACTCTAATACTCTCATTTTAGATTGTGTTGATTCACCCACATTTGATAAGTCTCAAAATTCAGCTTATGTGTCTGACAGCAGCTCTGCGTGGTAATTGAACCTTGTAATTGATCTGCTTTTTTTTATGTGGGGGCTCGTTATTATACTTTCTCTTTCAGTGTTATTATTCCGTGTCAGAAACCCCTTTCGCCTTTAGTTTGCATCAACAAAATTATAGGCAATTGCTCTGTACGAGGCAATGTGTACTGAGGACAACAAATCAAAATTAGTTTTCTTTTTTCAGACCTTCCTAATGCTTGTTGTTTATGCCTTCATTGTTCGTGTCTGGTTGTCTCCCCAAAATACTCGGAGCCGTGGCCCAAAAGAAACCAGTTGGTACCTCATTTTATACTCATTTTCAGGGTTGACATTTACGATTTGAACTACACAAAGGGTTGTTTGCAACTGACTCAGTAATATCTTTGTCAGTTCAAAATTGAATTCCCTTTCCATCTCAGCAGCTAAAACATTAATTCCAAGCCCTGTACTTGGTCTGTAAAGCACAATCTCCCAAGAGGTGTCTCCACTCTGACCTTACCACCCACCCCATAGCCAACGCTACTGACTGATGCATGTCAGTCCTAGTTAAAAGGGACATTCAAATGTAGATTCAAATATTTATATGAAATATTTATGCTTAACTGCTCTTTGAAAGATGTTCCAGATTTTTTATATACCACGCACATGAATATTTCAAATGCTCCACAAGCCAAATTAAATATGTATCATTTTATATTTGTTCACGTTTTGTTCATAATATTTGCAAAGGTAATCAACCTTGACATTTTTAAGTCACATTAGAATTTGAATCTACTGATGAAAAACGCAGCATTTTCTGTCTTATCCCTTAGCAATGTGTGTTTGCTTTGTAACCATTTGTTCTGAACTTCATGCTGATCTTCCCCCCTTATCATTTGAAACACACACACATCAATATGCACTTTGGCCCAGTTCCTCTTCTTGCCCCTGGCCCTTGTTTTCACTCTTTTAGAAGTGGACACATTTCTAGGAACTGATAAAGCCTATATTTATTTTTTTTTAAAAGTTACTTTGAATTACATGCCTGCATGAATCATTCCCCGTCTCATTGCTGAGTAGGTTTATGACAGTATGAAATACAGGGTATTTTTTAGGCATGCAAATTATGAGATTTATACTATATATTATCAAATAATGTATTAATATTCAATTATCTTTTGTTGAAAAAATGAATTACCTAATACTTTGAAATATCCCATTCCCACTTTATTTACAGATGCTTGTCCAATCGATGTGTTTTCTTTTCACTGTGACATTTTCACATCTTCTGTATTCCATTTACTAAACAATACGTTTGTCTGGAGAGAGAGATCATCTTTCATTACTGTTCTGTGTGTTCTCATGGGAATAAACATAATATGGCCGAAAGGGGACATTTTTCTTGTAAAGACAACATGTGCATAAAGATTCAGCATTTGTGCTCAATAATTTTATTCGTAACATTTAACCTTTGGTTACCTGTTAAATAAAAATAAGAAGCAATGTCTTACACAGGAGCTTTCTGAAAAGTGGATTAGCTGTGTATTGAATCATGAAAGGGAAACTTAAGCAACCTCTAATTATCAGCTCACCACAATCTTGCCTTGCACCGAGGCTCGAGGCAAAAAAAGCTGCTTCATGCATGGAGTGGAAACAAATAGGTAGGATAACATCAAGAACCTTGTCGCACCCCCTTTTCTATTTCTCAGTTGCATGTAATCGATTAAAACTGCCCCATGAAACAATGGAACATCTAGAGATACGTCTCTGTTGTACCCAAAGCTTCCTTGTACTGTAGTCGACCAGTACTTGTCCAAATTCATAAAGGACCAGTCTTGTGGATAAACATGACAGTGGCTGGAGTCTTCAAGACTTGAACAGCATCCCTGAGTCAGCTTTGTGTGAAAACAAACTGCAATCACACAAACCCTGCACACACACACACACACACACACGCACTCACACAGAGAGACACAATCACAAAACACAGTTGCCAGACTGAATAAGGCTCCCACAGCTTTTAACTAGCCACAGAGAAAACAGTGCAAAAGTCACAGGGGTAATCACTTTATCCCACGTCCACAGAACACAACCAGTCGTAAAAATGAAACTTGATGTTAGATTTTGTGGCCGCTGTGTCAGAGAATCACTGAATCACAGCAATATGCTGTCAAGGCTATTCTTGTCCGAGCTATTAAATTTGGAGGCTGGATCGTCAGCAAGCTGACAGTCCCTGATTCAAATCTGAATAATGTACGATGATGAATATAATGCATCCATTGAATGGGGCATTGAAATAGGTACGAAGCAGGTGCATGTGGGTGAGCATGTGTGTGAGTGAGAGAGAGAGAGAGAAATAATCAGTCATCACAATTGAAGCCAAAAGCACACAGTTACTCCCACAATTACACAACAAAACAAAGAGTTATCCAATAATGCTTTAACCAAGTTAGATGGGCTCGGTTCACAATGAGGAAATGATGAAGGCAAAATTAAAAAAGGGAAAAAATTAAATTGCTAAAGTGGATGAATGGCAACACACCAACAAAATAACTAGCTATTGTTCTTTCTGTTCCACGGCTAGCTAATACCCTTTCTTCCCCTTTAAATAATTCATGTATGTGACGAGGAAGGAAGCACATAGGCCATTAACAGCTGTGTAGACAGAATAAAACATCCTGCTCAAGAAAGAGAATTAAAGTACCAGGGAAAATGGCAAGAGGGAGGGATATTACTGGTACAACACATCAGTGCACTGTCCATGTTCTTCTTCTTTTCTCTTCAAATCCTCTTTTATTTTTCTTCAAAACAAGCTGACCCCATCAGGCAAACAATCACACAGGCGAACATCACAAATAGACATCATGAATGTTGATAGAACTCTTAAGAATCTTCGTTAAATTTCCTCGATACAATTTTTTCTCAATATTTTTCCCCATTAGGCTCAACATGAAAAGACAAGTAAGCACATGGAACCCTATTGTCCCCGTTAGGCAACCATGTTCCCCTGCTCTAATTATGTCTTATTAGGCATTCAAAGATCCTATTACATGCCACTGTCATGGTTCCCTTGTCCTCTTTCCCTTAAATCTCCCACAGGAGAAGAGGTAGGCTTTCTGTCATTTGTTTCTATTCTTTTTTTCTTTTCTTTTTTTTAAAGGACGTAATTTTACTCTTCTTGAGCCCTTGAAAGTTATGGTGTGTAGGTTCAAGCCTCTTTTGTGCATGCATCTTCATGTGCGGCAGCTCCATGTCTCTGTTCCACTTGAGCTTGTTTGTTTCGTATGGAATCCCCCCTTTCCTTTGCTCTGTTAGTCAGAGCAAAAGCTGTTCAGTCTCCAGAATCCAGCAATGAAGATGTTACAAAAACCTTATGTAATACAGCTTCACAGAGAGCAAAGGAACCAATCACATGAGGCTCTCAGGTGACGTATTTCATTCTGCTGTTTGTTCATGGCGAAAATATGTCTGAGGAGATTTGTTTAACATTGATTTAGAAAAAAATAACATGATCAGATTTTTTTTAAACTTAAATTAAGCAATTTACTACATAGCTTCTACTCATCCAACCACATTATTGTCAAAATTGGAGAAGTTGCAAGGCACCATACAGCCCTACCTAACACAAGAATCACACTTGGTGGATAGAGGAATGAAAAGAGAAAACCACGAGCGATGCCAAACAATTGCACTTGGTTCTGTGTAAAAGAAGCTCAATAAAGGGTTGTTTTCCTGACTTTTGAATGGAACAGGCAGACAGATGCACAGACACAGAGACAGAAACCTTTGCCTTTTCCCAGTCAGGAGACAGAGGTCTGCTCTTTGATGTGTTTGGATGATGGCAGCCTTTGATGAGGATTTCTATTGCTGCGGACTGGTCGTGGCTCCGAGCTGGCCCAGCTTCACCTGCTGAGAAGCACAGGGAGGCAACACTGACCACACAAAAACATGCAAGGATGAAATTGCCTCGATTGTGCACATAAGTAAAAGGAGTATATCAAAACCTGAGGTTGCTGCTAGTTATGCCATATTAACCTGACTTATTTGAATGCTTTTTGATTTTGTTAGTGATGTGTTGAAATACTTTAAATGTTACTTTAAATGTTAAGAGTCCTGTAGCTCACTTTCTGAAAATATTTTACAAACTTCCATGAAACTAGCTTGAGCGAGAGCATGTAAAGCTGGATGAACACTGGCCTTTTAGCATCAGCGCTAAACATTGCTTCTATGATAATTCTGAAGTAGAAGAAACACTCACTTAAGTCTTCTATTGTCTAAGAAGAATTTAACATCTCCAAGTTAAACAAGTGCACTTTGAGTATTTCTTCCTTTTTTCAACAACAGTTAACAACTCCACTATCTTGGGACCGCTGTTGGACTACATGTCTTTTTCTGCAATATTTTAGAGCCAGTTTTGACATGAAGCATTTTCTCTCTCTCTCATCTTTGTATTGCACTGGTAAGTGTAAGGAGAAAAAAATAAATAAAAGGATGAGGTTGCTTTTGAAGTCAAGAAGGATTTAAGCCCACTTGAAAGCCTTTGAGTGTGTAGGAGAAGGCGAGAAAAGTCGGTGAGATGTGAGAGATCCCACATCATTGATAGAGATAAATCAATAGATCTGCACAATGGCTCTTAATGAAGGCATCGCTTAGCTTTGTCTCGGTGCCATTACCATGAAGCACACTGGTCTGACAGGATTTTAAAGCCTCTGCTGGCAGGTTGCTAGCCTACTATATACTGAACAGAGGCAAGCATATGTATTCGTTAAATTGAACTTTTAAATACAGAGAGAAAATATTAGTGCCTTCAGACACTTTTATGTGTTGCTTACTAGAATCTGTTAGCTGTGTCTGAATCAATATCTGAGCAATTTTCAGTGAAAATCTTACAAATTAAATTACAGTATTCACAGTTTCTTTCCTCCCTGCAGTGAAGTGCATAATGTTTTAATTAAGACAAATGTGAGCTGATTTACTGAAGTCAATAAATCACATAAGATACAGTTAAAGTTGTTTAAAATGCATTTAACAGAGAGGCATTGTAAGTAAAGCAGCATTGCAAATCACGGTTGTTATTTCACTTCAATACTTTGTCTGCTACAGGCAACTGTGGGAAATCAAATGCAGGGATAAGTTTTTTTTTCCCTCTCTCTTTCTCTATATTTATCTTTCCATTTCTCTCTCCCGCTTTCAATCCATCTCTCTAGCTCATTGAGTAGGTAACCCTCATGACTCCTCTCCCTCCTACGCACCAAAACAATACTAGAAGAGGAAAGAGCGCTGTCCGGTTCTCACCTACCTCAGGATGACAAACCTGTTTTAGGGCAAATAATCACCACAGCATGAACACAATAAGAAACCAACACCCACATGATTTAAATCAATGACTTATTAAAAATATATCATGATAGAGACATGTTTAAAACACCCCAAATCGCGTGTCTGTCGCAGGGTCTCGAGAAAACAATATTTTGCTTTGTCATGCAGCTAACATTTCTGAAGAAGTGTTTTTCGATACTAAAAAACTGCAACAAATTGTCATTTTCAACTCATGCACCAAAATAGCAGTTAGTTAATGCTTTTGCTTATCGTATGTGAGGAAAGCAGCTGACAGAGTGAGTGCGCAGACAGCCAAATCCTTTCCTCTTAAAAGATATGCTCAGTTATTACTCATAACCACCAAATCACAGCGCTGTACAGTACAAATACTGCCTCACTTCAAATTCTGTGGGCTGTTTGAGTTTGGAGAGAAATATCAAATATTAATAGATAGATGTGACTAAACTATGCAGAATTTTCAACTGGAACTATTTTCTCTGCATGGGTCCTGGCATTTCTATGCATCTGTGAGCTGCTCTGTACTGTAAGTTGTCATGCATATCACAACCATCCTTTATGAGTCATACTATAACCACCTAAAGCATATAGGGCTCTACAAATGTTTGCTTTCACAGCAGGCTGCTTAGAATGCACCTCTGAGGGAAACGCTGCCTAAATCTCGGCGCCTCTATGCAAACTAAGCCGATGAGTCTCAAAGACTCCTGGAGTCCCAGAAGCTTTGTGCATCTTCAACACGTGCCTTCCTTGTCACTGCATGTCCTCCCTCCAGCCAAGCTAGTTGTTTTGCCTGTGACCTTTTAGCAGATTCCCCTGGCATCACTGCAGCCTGCAGTCATTTGCAGTGTGCTCAGCCACAAGCAGCATAGTAAACGTTTCTAAAAGGGTCATAAAGTGCATGTCAAGGTAGACGTTTGATGATTTCATTAAGATTGTACATGCTGTCGTGATGTAAAATTTCAAGGATGAGCATCAGTAAAATGCCTCCCACACATGCTGTGATTTGTTTGCTTGCCCTTCAGCATTGGATTAGGACTATATTTAGACAAATGAAGTATGTTAATGAGCACCTAGCTTCTGCAAGGCATATCTGGCAGCCTCCACCCGCTCTGCCAAGTCCATAATCTTAACCCGCGAATCCCTTTCTTTATTCTTCACTCTATTGTAATCCTCTTTGTTAAAATGCTTATGGAGTTGCATTACATAAGGTTGTTTCACATGCATATGGGTACAAAGGGTGAGGGGCGTTCTCACGCTTATTAGTTCTTGAACTGCATTTTAATTTGACGCTGTGCAAGCCCCCAGAGGAAAAAGAAGACAGCCTTACATAACTGTGGTCTCTCAGTTGTAATTAAGAAATGAGTCCCCTGTCAGGACTGTGCCGACTGTCCAGCTGACTCACTATCAGGCTCACACACCTTTTATGCTAGTTCATGATCCAGATCAGACTGCAAAGTCACGCATCATCTATGTAATCTTTTCCTGGTGAGAAAAAGTCTCACTGTTCAATTTCGGTGGAAACAATCTCAGCAGACACACTTTCTTGTTTCATCTAAAAATAAACAACTCTTATTTTTAGAACAGTTTTCTATCAGACAGTTATTACTTGCTGTTGAGGAAGAGATACCTGAATACAAGCCAGGATCATCAACAAGCCTTAACAAATCTTTCATGTATTCCATGTAAAGTTGAAATGAAGCTTAGGTAAAAAGAAGAAGGGTAATGGCTGCTCACTGTCTCTAATTAAGAGGGGCTCACAGTATTCCAATAATCAATGAAAGTTATTTTCTGCAATAAGCTTTTAAACCTGCTGCATCAATTCTTAGTATTGGGTTTAGTCTTTAAAAAAGGATTGTAGAAGCAGACAGGAAAGAGATGGAGAGAGAGGGATGAAATTCAACAACAACAAAACAAATAGTGCAACGTGCAACAGCCATGTAACCATATTGCATGCACCGTAACAATCTGGCTCCCTGGAGCTCCACTGACTTTGTTTTTCCTCTTCCATATCATTGTTGGTACTACGATAGATCATCATGACTGAAGGCATGATTTGCATAATTCCGCTATAGGAAACCTCAGCATTGTACCGGCTATAGTGATCAGTTTTGTCTGTTGAATCAAAAATTTGTGGACCGTGTCTTTATTTCATTACATTTTTGAATGATGCAGACTGTCAAAGCTAATCACAACCAAAGTGTCTGTACTTTGTCTTACTTTCTTTCATCAAACTCTTTAAAGATTAATTACATTTGCATCAGAACTTTGTTAAATAGGATGTTAAAATCTAAGCTAGCACTTAATCTCCAGTATGTACAATATTTACTCAATTAATTTAGATAATTACCTTATTTTATTTTCAGACATTAACATAAGTGTAATCAGCCAGTACAGAGTATCCTCCTACTATTCAGTTCCAGTGAGGAATGCTTTGTTTTTGTTTTGACAAGAAGGGAAGCAGTTTTACATCAAGGCACCCTCACACGGCTGTTGGACCCCCCTTGGTTGGTTGCAGTGTTGAGAGCGGGTAAGAAAACTGGTTCAGATAGAACTGATTCTACACTACAGTTTTCAAATAAGCTCCACGAGCACTAGTTGAAAAACTAGGATAAAAACTGGAGATGATTTTGAAAAATAGACCAATTCTGAAACTTATGTATCGTCCCATAGCAACCTGCATGCACATCAATTAAAGGAACAGAGAATTTAGGGGGACAGAGCTTTTCAATGTTGTGTATGTGGACTCCATTTTAGACAATAAAGGTGCTAGAGTTTAATATTGTCATTTTTTGACAAAACATTTTTTGCCTGAATCATATCCACATGATGCTGGCCACTTCTGCTAAAATCGGGTACATCCTCAGTTGAACAGATCATGCAATTCTACCCCCCAAACCAAAATGGCCTATGTCAAGAGTTTGACTTGGGCCGTTTTATTTTGCCATAGTCAAAATAATACATTGAGGCAATTTTACAAGCTTTTCAAAGAAGCTGCTTCAAGAAGTACGACAACATACCAATTTATCACTGAAGTTATTTCCAGGATTCAGGGCCTGTCCCCGATTGGTAAGTGATGAGGTTTACAATACTATAGAATAGGCTATAAATGTACATTTTTAACAGTGTAAATTATTGTTCTTTATTTGGAAATCAAATGAATGCAGAGAAAGTTTCTTTATAATCTTGACTGTTTAAATTAAAATGTGAATGAGAGCTGCACCACATCAGTATGATCTCAAACCTTAACTTAGAGTCAGGAAACCACTTCACATAGCTTATTTAGCTTTAACTAAAGTCCATTGTCATCTCTACTTCCTTAAGCAGGATCAGCTCAAGGTGCATTGGGCCGTATCAAAAAGGACAAATCCTGTTCTGTCGCCCGTCTGCATGCAGATGAGGCCAATGATAGAGGTGTTGTCTAGTTTACAGTTTTTCTCAGTAGCTTTGGTTCATTTTCAGATCAAAATTGAAGTTCTCAAAAGTATCTGTTGAATCTGGGTCACATCATTGTCACTTGTGCACATCTAAAAAGCAGTTTCTCATTTCTTTGAACAAGTTGCAAATGCTTTGGTACATCCATGCAAATGATGTACAATTCTCTGCTGTTTCCTACATTATCAATTGCTTATGTCATGTTGATCAAAATGTATTGTAATGGGTCTCTGTTGAATGGTCTCACCCCCCACACCATTTAGGTATTAGTTCATAGCATCCGTCTTTACTTGCAAATTGCAAATCATGATATGTCAAGAATATTTCTAAACATTTCCATTAAATTCAGAGTGAATTTTGTCCAGTCTCTTGCAATCAAAATCCCACATACACTATGGTGTAACCTCCAATTTACAATACTTGTTGTCAAAACTTTAGCTACAGTTTACATCAGAACATCCATACCCTGGACATACACTGTTATTGACAACATGACTAGTGATTTTTTTCTTATTCATGTCTTATTCATTCACAATGACACAAGGACGTGTCATTCTGATGGCACTGACATGTTAATTGCCATAGATATTTACTTTTGAGAGATGAACTACAGATTTTGAGAATGTCGTTTACAAGTAATCCATGATGTTTCGCTATTTGTATGAATTGTTTTGAGAAATGCCCTTACTATTTTGCAAATGTCAATGATGATTTGAGATATGTACCAAAGCGACTGAGAAAAACTGTAACGTAAGTGTCCTTTGAGGTGCAATCATTGGTGTCAAGGGAGTAGCAGTAGAAAGAGCACACATCCCTGGCAGGCACAAGGGGTTTTTGTCCAAGTGCTTGGAGTGATGTTCCCCAGTCTCACCCGCTGCCTCCTGTCAGTCTCGAAGATGGTGATCCACTGACAAGCATGGGCTTGCACTGTAGGAGGAGCAGCATGGGGGGGGGGGGACAGACGGACGGATGGACAGACAGATAGATAGATTGGACTAATTGGCGGTTGCCCGATATACTACAATATCAATTTGGCCATCAATTTCTTGCAAAGACATTTGCCTATCCACACATTTATCCGATATGTTAGTTCCGATCCAAGATTCATGCTTTGTGGTTTTATAAAATGAAATTTTTTGGCTTGTTTGTTAGACAGTAGTATCCCCAGTATTGATTCACTTTGTATGTATGTTACATACTGCATGTATAATGTACTTTAAAAAGTCCTAAAGAATCATAAATCCTTTCATCCAGGTCTCAGGTATCAAGTATGTGATGGACAATGAAGTCATGCGGTTCCAAGTTCTTTCATTTGTTGTATAATGAAACCTCATCCCTCATATCCCATGAGTCCACTATCTACACCACCTAATCACAGAAATCCCATGATAGCAATCTCCTGATGGCTCTCAGGAGATGATGAATGATGTTAAGTGAATGCTTCAGTACACTAGTGTCATTGATTAACATGCAGGCAAAACTGTGATGGGCTGTAAAATCAGCCTTTTCCTCTTGAATAACATCAAATGATGCCTTCTTGGTTGATGTCTTACCAGTCTCTACTAAAATATGTACACCAACAATACTGCAAACCACTCTTGTTAAAATCAAAAACTACTTCAAACTTAATACTTTAAATAAAAATGGTAGGTGAAATACTTTAGTAAGAAATTCCGAAGGATTTTCTTGCTCGCTTTCTGACCAATATCATGTATGTGTGTATACTGTAAACTATATAGAAAAGTAACACCATATATAAGGTTAGTCTTTTCTTTTTGAACTCCAGTTCTGGAAAACCAAAGGGACTATATTTTAAAGTGAGAAAAACTCAATGCCTTAAAGGCTTATTCATAAGGTGATTAACAAACTAAAAGACATCTTAAAAAGCTCAAAATCTCAAGAAAGCAGAACAGTAGCACAAAGGCCTACCTGCAGATGCTAGTTAAAGCTTACAAAAAAATTGGAGCATAGACTTCTTTGACAGTCTGTTGTATCAATAAACCTCACCATTAGTCTTAGTATACAAGACAAATATTCCAAAGGGCAACCAACCACACTACAAAACAGGTGTCTATTACTACAGATCTTTAGTATTGGCCTCAAGTGTGTGGCACAATTGCATTAAAGACATAGTTTGGTTCATTTAAAGTGGGGTTGTATGAGGTTCTTTTCATATTTAAGTTCAGGTTTTTATTGGTCAAGGACAAGCGCTTTCTGCTACATCAAGATAGCAATTCACCAACAAATGCACCTGACCTTACCTTGCACCTAACTACAGGTTGGCAAAAAATTGCTTTTCCAACATTTTTTGCATTAAGAATGACACTGATTATGACATCAGAGAGTAACCATTATTGTGCTATGCTCAACATTCCTCTTGGCAAGGTTCAAGAAATGGCACAGAGTTTAAGTTTAGTGCATCATAACAAAGTTGAAAAGCTAGACAGCTAGCCTCCCCCACTTGTTACTGTAAGCATAGCATAGCAAGCATACTCTTCATAATGTACGTTTAAACGTTTATCATGAAATGACTAAATCACCCAAAGAGAACAAAATCATTTTTACTGTAACTGAAGGCACATTTATGGAGGTGTTATAGGGATTAACAAGCCTAAAGTTAAAGGTACAAAAACTTCATTTAGTGACAATGTTTTAGGCTAGAACATTAGTGCTAATGATTAAGCAACAGCTCAATATTTTTAGCATAGCACAAAGGCTTTTAAGTGTGCAAGCCTATGTTTTTACGTACTGATGAGACCACAGACAGTGTTGTATATCTTTGAGCTGAAGAGAAACTGTGGCTTTCAATGATTTTCTCAACTACAAAAGAAGAACTATTTGAATTGCATAAAATGACTTTACTATGTTTTTGCCTAAAAAAAAAAAAAAAAAACTGAAATCAGGCAAAGTAATAGGGGCACAAAAAGGTGTGTTACGTGATCTTCCTTTGATTATTTTTATGAGGCTCACGTTCTTCATCGTAAATACATTACACATGTAGCAGTAGATTTCGAGCCAGACAGCTGATGTTTTCCAATTTTTAGTCCTTGTAAATGTTTACTACCATACCGTCAAGGCCTGGCCTGTGTTCATACAGGTTTCTGTTTGCATGGCTGCCTGTGTATGTGTCTATGTGCTAACAACTAAACAAGGACTCAGCTGTAAAAGGTCTTTAATTAGCACAGGGTGAATTCTAGATAATCTCAGCTCTTTCACAGGCAGACCTCCTTTGGGACAGAGCTCTTTTAAATTAGAAATGAAGAACTACTTTTCACCAAGATTTATTCAACCATTCAGATTTTTTCACCAAAGAGCAAAAGCCTCACATGTCCCGTTGTTGTCTCATGCCATGCATCTGGGACCATCAACCATCACCAATCAACTAGAAATCTTTTAATTAATCTCTTTTAAAACACATTGTCTTGCAGTTAATTGCTTCAGCCTTTGTGCTTTATCAAGGTGGCATTACAATGATGACAAAGCAACAATGGGGTCACATGATGTGCAATTTGCAAAACACCAATGCTCCATCTGACAGATGTCTCTTGATGGCTCTTGTTAATGTCATTTTTAATCTGCACATACAGTCGTCCCACTGGATGAAAGTTGTGAGTGAAGGGGCTGTCAGCCATCTGTTGTGACAGAACCATCAGCAAACTGTCATGTTGCTTGATGAGCCCTTGTGACAGAAACTCAGTGGTGACAGTGTGACACTTGTGGGACACTGTATGACTGGACAAGAGCAGGAATATGTACATCTATGGGAAATAGTCTGTTCTTTAAATCAGAAACATCACAGCTTTATTGGTTTTTACTCTTCTCCTTGTCTGTTTATGCTTTTCTTCAAACACAAAGCAAAAGCTGTATGTTAAACACATATTTTTCAATACAACTTGCTCAACTTGTCTTTTAATTGTTATGTAATGGAGTAAATCCAGTCATGAGCTGATAAGGAGGCAGACACGTTCCTGCTGGCACGGACAGAATCATAACATAAAGGTCTTGGCTCCTTCTAAAATCAGTGCAGTCAGTTTCACATGGTGTGCCAGCTCTAAAGGTGGAACTCCATGCTGATACAATGCTGTCATTCAGTGCTGCACTGTAAAAGACTTAATGCCCAAGAAATATAGTTTCTCAACTGATTTAATTTGGCGGCTTGTGCATTAAAAGACTAAAAAGGATGTCCATCAGTCCAGTACAAATCCATCAAAAGAGAAGTTTTACAGGCGAAGATGGAAATTTAATAATACTGAAGCTTCTGGTTTTGCTTTATGTGACATTTAAATTAAATAAGCGCAGTATTATAACAGTAAATCAATATGATAAATAATGGATTGTTTTATAGCCTCAAACTGTATGATTAATTTGTCTTTTGGCTATATGATTGTTAAGGATTGTCTTGATTTGGACCCAAGAGCACGACAGAGACTGAGGGAATACGTGAGCAAGATTTAATTTGTGATTGAAAGTGATTCAAACAATGGTGCCAAAGGGGAGGGGTGGTGAGAAGTCCCAGGATCCGGTGGGTAGCAGTTGTGAGGGGTACAATCGACGAGGTGCTCCAGTGGAAGATCAGCAAATAATCTGAGAGAGGCAGTGCAAAGACAAAAAGTTAGCTCCACACGCTAACTCAAAAAACAACTCAAGGTTATATCATGGGCCGAAGTTGAATTCCTACACGTGGTAGACGGAACGATCTGGCACTGAGTGAGAGACAATCCGGGGGTTTTGTACAGCCCAGGTTGATTGTAGATGTGGCACACCTGGTTGCCTCCTGAGGAAAGAAACCACACCCACCACACTCAATCAGGGAGAGAAACATGAGGATTAGACAGACCGGGAAAGACAGACAACCCACAATAGGAGAAGGAGGGGCTGCCCTGAAGAGAGACATGACAATGATTCTATAATGGGTGGATGACATTAGTCTGATCGACAAGGGAAAAACTGGAAAATTATGTAAAAAGGAAAAAATTGGAAGGATACAAAACCTAAGAAAAGATCTGCATTGTTTTAAAATGTATTCATACAACCTTTTGCTAAAGCACCCCACATCCAGTGCAGTGAGCTGCTCTTGAGAATGACATTCAGATTTTATTGATGAACCTTTTCCAGCACAGCCTAAAAAAATTGGGATGCTTTATGTTGATGAGCTGTATCGGTTTTTTTAACCATTTATTATCTGTAGATTTACCATACGATAATTGACCATATGTTTCCCACCCAACCGCCTTACCGAAATTGCTTTGCGGAGTTGAACTGGAGCATTTCATGACCACATCGTTATCTAGACAAGATCCTTACAGCTCAAAACTGATCCAAATTTAAAATCCAGTGATGCTTTTGACAACACCTGACTAATAAAGTCAATTGGCCTAAGAAAAATGACAGTCTGTCTCTTCTTTTATATAATGGTCCTCCTCCCGTTGTTACTCAATTGAATAGACAAACTAGCTAAAGCAGACAGCAGGGGCATCAAAATGTAATATGCCCTTAAGGTCTAATTTTTATTGGCCAATATTTCCATAGAACTAACATGAGCTGAGGTTGGCTGTCTAATAACCCCAAAACAAATCCTTAATCCATCTAATCTAGCACACCTCATCTGTAAATGGCCATCATGTGTTTTTCACAATTTTTATCTATACTCATGTACATTTTCCCTATTATGGTCAGTAAAGACTGTCTTGTTATTCTCTCTCTCTGACAGCTCTCAATAGCATACATATTGCTTATATGAAATGTTTCAAATTGTGCACCTCTACTATATTTACCCTTCAATTGACTACCTTTGAATAAATTGTGCATCCAAAACGGAGGCGTAATTGCAAGTTCCATTAAGTGCACAAGTCAGTGAAAAGGAAAGGGCTCCAGTGTCCTCAGAAATAACTAAAACATTCAATTTGGTTGTGCTGACCGTAGAAAATACTTCAAAATGAATTTAGTACTGATAAATTAGTGTGTGACTACATTAAAATATCATTTTCAGCAGCACACTTAAAAAGGGTGAAATTTTCAAACATTCTTGTTGGGTCCCTCATCTGCAATATTTGCTATCACCCAAGTGTAAAATGTTAATTATTTTTTGACTGCAGACAATATTTCAACTGGTGCTGTAGAGCTTTGCAGGTCTACCTGTCACAGAATGGCCTTAAGGAAATAAAATAATTGATCCTCTCTGCTCTTAATATCTATTTATACAGCACTGAGTCTGGCAAGGTTGCAAGAATGCAGTTTATAAAAGAACACGGCTGCAACACAGGCTGTTAGACACCCCAGGCAGCTGCCATGAGAAAAAGCAAAGGGGAATAGTGATAAATCTGTGGAAGAGAAAAAAAAAGGAAGTACACTCATTTAATGCAAATAACACGTGCCAACACGGTCATCACTCCAGGCAATGCTTTCTTAATGAGCCAGGCTCTGGTAATGAATATCTAATGTTATATATTATATAGAAAGAGGAAAGTCTTTTACCTTATTTGTGAGATGACATTTGTTATGAATTGGCATTATACAAATAATTGGCTGATTGAAGGATTAACCAGGATTAATAAAATAAATATAAAAGGATTAATGCTTTAAAAAAAAAACAATTTAAACTCCAAAATAGAGAGATTTAGAGGGTTAGTCAGGGTTATCGCAATCACAAAAATACCATCTAAATCAGTGAACTGGTGAGTCGCAGAGCCATTTTCAGTGGTTTACAGTAAAGACACATGCAGCAGACACCGCCTTATTTTATATACACAGGAGCACAAAGAAAGTCGAATTTACTTGGAAAACCTTTGTTTTAACGTTTGACAGCAAATCATTTTTAAAGAAATTTCAGAGGATTATGAAGTTGCTCATGTGTTTTGGGTTATTGGTTTCTTTGACTCTTGGATCAGTGTTCTTTTAAACATTAAAGTAATATTTCCTCCATTATATTAGGATGGGTAATTGCTCCCAGGAATCAAAATACGTAGATTGCACATCTCGGGGCGATGCCTGCTTTTGCCTTCAGGGTGATACATTTTTTAAAAGATGATTCTAAAATTAATCAGTAGCCAGTGAATGGATGCCAACATGTGAGTGACAAATACAAGGTCCCTTGACTCGGATAAGCAGGCTGCGTCTTGTTCCCGTTGACACAGATCTTACTCAGGCAGGCAAAAAAAAGGATCTTAATGGCAGCAAGTCATTAAAGAGACAGTACTTCTGTGATATCTCTTTCATTTGAGGAGCTATAATTTAAAATTTTATACTGGCTGACACTTTCTGCATTCTTAATAACAACTGTCTTTATGTCTTCAAACTTGTGTATCTGGTTTTCTAAAAGTTTTCAGCAATACAAGTACCAACAAATCGATATATGATTATTACATATGACTATGAAATGTATCAATAAATGCAATGAGGGATTAAACTGCTCAATAAAGTTTGGGCTTTGGAATTCCAGGACTCATGCACAATAATCTATTAATTCTCACTTACAGTGTGTGTGGACATGCACTAAAGTGTGTGTGTGTGTGTGCATATGTGTGCATATGTGTTTGCATAATATCTGTCTATGTCCATGCTAATTAATTGGGACAGTAACCAAGGGAAAATTGTTCTCCAGCTGCTCCTTCCTGCCTCTGTACCCCTGGGTTAACTCACTCCTTTTACACCAATACACAAGCATGCACAGGCGTAAATATGGTACACATGAGTTCATGCAAGCATAAACACTCACACACACAGACAGACAATATATAGAAAAATAAAGAGAGAGAGGGTGTCAATGAGAAGAAAGAACAAAAGGTTAAGACTGATAGTTTAGACAGCAAAACAGGAATCAAAAGTGACATTTGCAGCTCCTCATAGACCACTCAACTTGCGCTCAGAATCTTATTGAGAAAACAGCCCCCAGGATACTACTATGGGAGCATGGTGCTGAATACATAACTGCACTGGACTGTTACTGCTCACTTTGGATACAATGATCAATGATAATTTGACTTTGGCCTTCTTGCAGGCTAGGACAACCAACTGAAGCTTTCTATTGCCCATTGGAGCATTCCATAATTTATTTTCAAATGTTGCTGTGGTGCTTTTGGAAAATTGAGTTTTTTGGGGGGGTTTTTCTTCTTCTTTTTGGCCTGATTTGATGGTTTAAGATCTTGATTTTGATTGAACAACAGACATTGTATAATTGTCTCAACTCCAAAAAAGGTGAAGATTTAACAACTGAGTTATTAACCAAAAGTGACAGAACCTTTTTGAAAAATCAAAGACACTCAGCTCTTGAGTAGACAATGTTTTTGTTTTTTTGGGTTTTTTTTTTTACTGTTGACTTCGAGATGGTTTTCTGAGTTGCTGTCAATCCAAACCAAATTACCAAATTTTCAGTTGCTCCGGAGTATAAATCGCATCAGTCAAAAAATGTGTCATTAAGAGGAAAAAAACTTATATAAGGGGCACTGGAGTATAATTCGCACTTATTTAGAAATTAATTTTACAAAATCCAAGACCAAAAACAGAAAGTTAATATGGAAAGGCAAATTATTCAACTATAGGCTACAATAGCACACAGAACAACAGGCATGTCCAGTATGTTAACATAACACATTCACAGTTATTCAGCTACACGTTAGCGAATCCATCAAGCTCTCAATATTATTCTTCATCACCACTTAAGTCTTCATCTTCGGTGTCGCTTACAAACAACTCATATGCATATTCCGGAGAAAGATGACGCGCTGTCTCTTCTTTTGTGGGACGATATAGTTGTCACAAGCCCTCTTACGGCTGTAGATGTTTACTCCGTGGTTTAAAACAGTATGCACATAGTCTATATTTTGATACAGAAGTCGCAGGATCAGCCAAACGATGAAAAAAAGTGTGACTTGAAGTCCAGAAAGTACAGTACTTCTGACACAGAAATTCAAATGTACAGAGAACATTCAGAAAGCATTCAGAGTGAGTTCCTTGATATTTTGCTTGTCTGTGAGACACATGAAGGGTAGAATGCAGTACATCATATTTTACATAAATGTTGCAAAATGTAAAAAAGAAAAATCCAAGTCTGTGTTATAAAATGAATACAAGATACTTGGATTACATTGCTTGAAGAACTACATTAAATAAACAGACAACACTTCCACACATGGTGCTCTGCCACTGAACAGCTTCTATAAGGATACAGGTGAGGCTTCCGTTGGATTCAAAATTTAATCAAAAGGCTATTGGACTTCTGTCACGCAGTCCAATTTTGGTTGATAGGAAAAAAAGTATAAAGAATATTGACCAATTTCAGTTTCCTTTAGATTTAAATTTTCCTTCTTGCATCATCTACGATTTTGCCAAAAATGTCCTTTAAGCCAAATAAGTGCTTCTCCAAAGCTTCACAACTCCTCCCACACCTACGTTTTTGCTTACATGACCAACAGGGCTTGGACCCCATGACCATCCATTTCCTGTTTTCTGCTTCAGGAGACCCCTGCGCTAATCAGGCCTTCTAGGTTGCCACCACAACATGCACTAAGCGAAAACACAATGTTGAAGAAAAAAAAACCTTTTCCCCTCTTTCATGAATGCATATTTCATGAACTTACAACACTTTACTACATGCACACGTGATCATTATGGTGACACAATCATTGTACAACAGATACTGTCCCTCGTGTTGTTCCTTTCTCTTCCAAGGTGTACAGCCCCAGATCTGATGATTTGATAATAAAGTCAATCCACCTATATCTGTCTGTACTATAATTTTGAGCCCACTCAACTGTAGCTGAAGCCTCGGCTGTGCCCGTCGAGTGAGTAATAAAACGAGGCAGCCGGTAGCACAATGTTCAGTTTACATTAATCCAAGAAGGCTCGACAGTGAGTCCTAGGAATTGTTCTGCTTGCCAGTTGAGATGAGCCACAGGGGGGAGCAGGAGCTAAGGGGGGGGGGGGGGGGGGGGGGTAAAGACACAGAGGCAGGAGAAATCTGGGTATGCAAAAGAGAAACAGGAAATAGAGGAGAAAATCAAGATCTTAACATGCTCACCTGAGAGCCAATGGCAGTCTAGAAAGTGTGACACCCCTCAAGCTCTGGAATTCCTTTGTTCAGTGTGTTAAGCCGAGTCTCATCGGGAGAGATGTGCCATGGTTCCTGGCCATGGAATAATGACTGTTGCAGTGATCTAGTCTGGAGGGGATGAATGCATGGGTGAGGGTCTCCGCAGATGAAAATCTATGGGCCAAGGCAGTTGATGTTGCGGAAATGCAAAAAGGCTGTTCTGGGGATATGTTTGATGTGTTTGTCGAATGAGAGGGTTTGGTTGAAGATGACGCCAAGGATACAGATGTGGAGGGAAGGGAGGACTGTGGAACTGTGAGTTCTCTTCTTGGTATTTGTTAGCACTAGTGCAGCAGAATTTAATTTAATGTTTATTTTGGGGCTTATTCTGCCTTTATTTAGAGATAGGACAGTGGATAGATTCAGATATTGGAAAAGAGAGTCTGGGGAGTGACATGCAGGAAAAGGCACCACAGGTCAGACTTGAACGCAGGCCTCCCGCTCTGAAAACCAGCATGCTCACACACCAAGCTCCAGGCCATAGGTTTAACTATTGTGTCCCAGAAGAGGACATTATAGTAAGAAGAAAGAATTAGAGTAAGAAGTAAAAAGAAAATAATAGCTGCTAGCCAATCTGTCCCCACAGTTTGCTCATCCTTACTACAAGCATGGATATACAACCTGCAGAGGCCTCAGATTTGTATTGCAAGTCTGTGCACAATATAAATGTATAAATATATATTAATAAGCAAGCCAGTTTGTCATAAAAGTGTGCATTATTTCTTTCCTGTGGCTCAGACAAATAGTCTTACTTTTACAATGTAAGTATGGATACTGTAACCTGTCCTATTACATGAAAGTATACTCTGATAAAATTTGAAAATATCCAGAAAAAGATGCTTACTGACATTTTTTTTTTCATTGACTTCATAAACGCTATATGACATTCCTCTACAATAATCTCTTCATAAGATATTTCTGATCATTGGTGCCTAACAAGTGAAACCCTCCCACCCTCCCTTTGTGACCCAGAATCCCACCAAAAGCGAAATCTGTTTGGTAGACAACCAAACAGGATTTAGAGTTGATTTGTTTCTTATCATGGTGACACGGGGCATAACTTTACATTCAAGACCTCTGAGATTTTATAACTCAGTAGAGCCCCAAGGATTACTGTTTGAGACGCCAAGATGTGAAGCATCGCGGCTTTAGTTTTATTCAATTTGATGTCTCGAGATAAGGCGGTATTCAGTTTGCCAAGCTTACTACTCGCTCTCTCTCTCTGTCTCTCTTTTCGTCTTTTTCATGTGGATGGTTTCACATGAAAACACGAAGCGGACAACCTCACACCAAGGTCCTTTCCTTTGCCCCGAGCCAGCATGGAGGCAGCTAATCAAAGCCCTGTCGCTCATCTGCTTACTGTAGCACTTTTTCTCCCTCTTGTACAGGATGGAATAAATTCAGGCATGTCAGATATGGTCTCCTTTAAAATAATCTGGAGGGAGGTTAAATACGTCAGAGGAGAATGAATTACTGAGTAAATGTGGCCCATTGAGCACATTTTCCCTCCTGAGACTCTGACTGTTGTTGGTTCAGACTAGTTTCCTTTAGGCGTACGATACCTATCCCTTTAAATTCTGTCTGATTTAATACATGTACATCAACTTTTACTCAAATTATGGCTTTTATTTCTACATTTGAACAAAAGTCAGAGAAACACTGACTTGGACGTGATGTGATCATTTTTATTCCTAGCCTGTGACTTGAGGGGATGGCTGAATAAAAGGAGGTGAAGTTCACAGAAATCAGCAAAAAGGGCGGGTAGATTAGCTCCACTGCTTCTAATGACAGCATCATCTATCACTGTCATTTAGTGCTCAGGGAGAAAAGTTCTCAAGTTAGTCCCAGATGGCAGAAACTTAGCTCAGAACAGTGAGAGCCTTGTTCTTAAGTTGCGCGTGGCAAAACTGAGACAGGAATAAGGAAAACAGATAAATAGATACAGTGGCATATTAGTGTAGAAATTGAAGCTAACACCACAGAAAAAGACAGAATTAAACAGCGTATTTTAAATCTGTTTTTTCTATTTGATATCATATAAAGTGCATGCTTTTGGGCGGAGAAAAAGTTCATTTGCAAAGTCCATCACCGCAAAGCATAAAAACCTGTATCCAAACATATACGCGTATTTGAGTGACAGTTCTCTCCAATGGATTTTTAAAGACTTATTTACCCTTGCTCAGTGTTTACTAAACAATATCATGAAGACAGGATATGCATTGCAACACTTTTTTTCAACCATCCACCCCTGGCAGTATTTTGTTTTAACATTTTTCAGTCTGGTCATTACTCATTCTTCTGTAGTGCAAGCCAACAGAGAGAAGAAAAATGAGAGAACTGACCTCTTGTGGGTGGGCATTACCACATCAAGAGGTGGTTGACAAGTACCAAAGGCCTTGGTGTAAGTACACGTTACAAGCCCCCCAATAAATAGCGAAAGAGTGTCATATACTGCGTAATTATTCACAACAGCCCTGAGTCCATTTCAGGATAAAGACAGAGGAAAAGGCAGAAGAAAATATGTAATTTAAAAAAAAAAAAAGTTTGTCTTAAGCTCACAATATTAGCATGCATGCTGACTTTTTATTTATCTGTATATAACAATAACAGAAGGATCCCGCTCAACATGACAGAGCCCATCATCACTCTTCTTCAGGCTTTTGTCTGGATTTACAGTCAACATGACCTGATGAGTGAAGCGTTCCTCTGTGTCAGCACACTGAAGCAAAAATACTCAGTAAGGGCCAGGAAATATAAAAGACTGTCTCCAGTGTGCCCTGGTTCAACATACAATATATGCCACATGTGTATGTAGCATTGAAAGCTCAGTAAAAATATGTAATATTTTAAATGCAGATTAACTTTTTAAATATGCTACTCCGAATATGTGTTCTTCCTGCTATTTAATCTGATGACATTTACTAAACTGTGGTATTGTCTAAATTTTCCATCGTTCTTTATCCATTTCCTCTTCGAGAGAGAGGAGGAGGCAGTATCTGTCCAATAAGTCAACTTACAATGGGCTTGAGATCTCATGTTAAGTTTTCACTGACGACTGTGGAGGTGGAAGGTCTGACTGAGTTCAAAATATATTATTATTTATTTTGTGTAGTTGTATGTCTGTCCTAACTGAAGAGAGAAGGTCTTCAGCGATTCATAACTTCAAACTATTCCTGTAGATATTTAAAAAAGCATATAAAGTATGCCAAATAAATACATTTATTAACATTGGCTTAATTAAAAAAAAACTACTGTAAACTTTGGGGTTGTACCATTAAACGACTTATTGTTTTATTTGTTACTTCAATATTTATTTATTTTTTGCTTGCTTTAAGCTTTGAGCTATAGTAGCAGTAGTTGAATTACAAGCCAACCACACTCTCTCTCTCTCTCTGATATATGTTAATTCAATGTGAATAGACAGATATCTGTCTTTACATATAGGCTAATAACCTTATTTTACCCATCAGTTATATGCAAATAGATGATGATGTTCACGAGTTTTCTGCCCACATTTGAAAAGTTAAGTCAATGATTTGATGCAATGTGAGATTTTGTTTGAATTAGGCAGGGGTTAGGAACTTTGACAATGACATTGATTTCACCTCACCTCAGCTTTTAAAGCAACAGGGAATTCAGTTTGGAGGGCTTTGGCGCTGACCAAAGGTCTCTGAGTGCAACTGCACTGTTGTAAACTACAAAGTGTTATTATGACTCCCCACTACTCTCCCTCTCAGACAACTTGAATAGAGGCAGAGAGGTGGTGTCGTAAGAAGCCAAAGATTGCATTGACTAACAAGGTACCGAAACATTAAGGGATTTTAGGGACCATACATTTAATTTATCCAATCCAATATTGAATGTTAAAGAGATGTAATTGAGGTCTTCTTCAGGAAATTTACCAAACCACTTGTAATTTTAGTTTAATGTGGGAGTCTATTCAAGCCATTATTTGATCTTTTATTTATTATTGTTATTATTTTTATTTAGTTCTCAACTGTGACAGGAATCCAATGCCCTCAAGCTAAACACAGTACCTGCCAGTGCACCTACACCACAATGCCATCATCACACAAAGTTACCTTATGCATTAAACAGGTCATTGTCAATTCCATGTCCTGTGTCATCTCCAGTGACACACAAAAAAGAAAATACTGGCTGATGTGTTATAGAGGAACAGTACACAGTCCTGCTTCCAGACATGCAGTATACACTGCTGGCTCCAGACATGCAGTCCTTCAGGACAAGCAGACAGATGCACCAACAGACTGGTGACAGACAGAGAGTCTTTTTTGGCACAACAGAAGGAGGAAAGGATTGTCAAGTCACACTGCATGTGTAGATAGGGATAACTGTCTTATAGAGCTTAGTGATACAAAAAGAATCTGCAGATCTGCATATGCAACAAGAAAAACATCAATAAACATATAAACGGTACAATTTTATATATGTGCATCTGAAGGTCATTCAGGAACAGACTGCTTTCATGGTTAAGAAAGCACCCTCTTATTCTCTGACCTCTACCCTCTCTCCTGCTTGAAGCTAGACTCAGGATCTGTCAGTGTCATTCCTATCAGACAGACTCTTTCAAATGTATTTGAAAGTTCCTCTCATTATTTCTTATAACATTTCTTTCCACCAGAGTTATAAATCTGCTTTGGATGTGATACAAGACCCGATTTATTTATTCCTCAGACCTCTAACCCTGTGGACTATAGAGACAAATCGATACGCAGAACAGACGTAAAGCATAAACTACTGAATTGCTGGTCTCTGCTGTTGGATGTAGATGATAAAAAAAATGTTTTGAGTATTTCTTATGGAAGGCATGAAGCATTTCAATTTACCAATCAATCCACCCAAAAATCAACTGTGCAACATTAGCCTAATACTAAACCAAACTGTTTGCAGGTTGATTTTACTTGACTGATCACACCAGTGCACAATTGTGTGGTACATGTTCTTGTTCAGAGTTAGCAGTAGGAACAAATGTGTGCAATTGTTTTGTATTTGTGTATAGATCATTATCATTGATCTGTGGATGTCTATGGACTATTGGTCTTTTAAGTTACTTTGGGTGTGCACGTCACCTCACAGCAAGTGTTAAGTCAAGTACAACTGTATTTATATGCCACATTTCATAAAAGGGGAAAAGTTGTACTGTTGTGTTAGCCGGCTAATGTTAGCACACATTCAACACTATATCCCACACAATACTCCTGGACCGCCTGACTGCCATTGGGATGACTGGTGCTGCACTCCGCTCGTGCAAATAAGGGATCACAACTCTTCTGGTGGTTTTTTTTCATCACTTGCATGGATGAGATCCGGAGCTGGATGAGTAGGAACTTCCTGAAGCTTAACAACAACAAAACCGAGGCCTTGCTCATCAGCTCCAAATCCACCCTCACCAAATCACAATATACCCCCACCCATCATCATCGACCAATTTCCCATACCCTTCTCCCCCCTAAGTCAAGAGCCTTGGTGTCATTCTGGACAGCACCCTCTCATTTGCACCTCACATGAGAAACATAACCCGGACTGCCTTCATCCACCTCCAAAACATCTCCAGACTCCAGACATTGTCACTTCCGACTACTGCAATACCCTCTACACTGGACCCCCCACCAAACTCATCAAAAGACTGCAAATCATCCAGAACTCAGCCGCCTGGATCGTTGCCTGCACCAAATCATCTGACCACATCACCCCTATTCTCATCAAACTTCACTGGCTCACTGTATTATACTGCATCCACTACAAAAACCTCCTCCACGACCTCCTCCATGACTACCGCCCCTCCACTCAAACTCTGACGGACTGCTAACCATCTCCACACCACACCTCAGTACCATGGGTGTCCGAGCCTTCAGCTGCTCTGCATTCAGAGTTTGGAACTCCCTCCTCCCACACATAAGACAGTCAAAGTCCATCTCCCCCTTCAAATACAAACTCAAAATCCACCTGTTCAAACTGACGTACTCTCTTTAATTAGTCACTGCACACTACAAATATCTTTTGGGGGTTTTTTTACGTTTGGTTTTAATATTCTGTTATTTTATGCTCTTATCCTATGTACAGTGACCTTGGGTGCCTGGAAAGGCGCAATCAAATAAATAAAATGTATTATTATTATTATTATTATTATTATTAGGTTGGTTTCTGCAATATTTATGTGTAAAATGTCCCACATTCTTCATTTAAAGGTCCCATATTATGCTTTTTTCTGGTTTAATATGCTCTTTAGTGTGTTCAAGTGTCTTTTGCATGGAGCGGCAGTGCATGAATACAGGCACACTCGAACATCAGTGATTGTGAACATACTTTAGTGGACACATAAATTAGATCCTCCTTCAATATTTTTGACACCACGTTTAAAAGGATACAATCTTTTTTATCATAAGCGATACCATCAAAAAGTGGTACTGCTTAAAAAAGGATTTCACAAGGAAAAAGTGAAAATCTTACAATTTGTCTACATTGCACCTAAACATAGGAGTTTTGTTTCTATTTGGACAGTGTACAGGAGTCTGACTGTAATTCTCAGTAATTCAAAACAATAAATTAGCTGAAACTGGGTTCTTAGGATTTCTATTTTATGTTGCCGTGCTATCAAAACAGATATTGATGTCGTTGATTTTTACTACAAGCATATCTAAGTTTGAAATGCTTGTTGTGACTACTTTAAATGGTGTTATGTTTTACCCCAAATTCCAGTTTAAATTTAACGAAGGTATTGCATTAAACAGTGTAAATCACACATCTCTTAGCATTTGAATTATTTTATTGCATCTTAAGGGCATAAGGCTTCTTTTACTGTTATTTTCAGAGTGAAGAAAGAGTCGAGTGGACTTGGATACCATTATTCTTACCACTTCAAGTGCTTTTACAATGCATGTCACATGAACACAGCGCTAACGAAGCCAAATCATTGATGTCTAGTCCAAGGACACTTGTTCGACATTTCGTGTCAAGATAAGCACAAACTTGCCATACATTGCCGCACACACACATTAAAAACTGAACATTGACAAATGAAAAAAGAAAGGTCTAGCGGTTGTTGATAGGAATGTATCTTATGTACAGAAGCAGCAACATTTCTGGCTGGATCCTCGTTTGCCTTTCTTTGGAGTTTTCATGTTCTCCCAATGCATGCCTGGGTTTCCTCCAGGTACTCCGCACAAAGTCCAAACACAAGCTTGTTAGGCTAATTGGTGACTCTAGGTTGGCTGTAGGTGTGAATCTGAGTGTTGATGGTTATTTGTCTCAATATGTTTGCTTGACCTGTTGGGGTGTACATGCACCCTGACAGCTGCGTTCATGACAGCTCCAGCCCTCTGTGACCCAGAAAAGAACAAGCGGTAATAAGCAGATGGATTTTTCATCAGTCAGAGAAAACAGGTAGGTTCATGTTCATAAGGGCCATACAGATCATGTCTGAAAAGGTGAAGGAAAGGGATTGTTATACAGTAGTGAATCCTGTTCATCTCTAAGTATGTTTACCTTAGAAACAATGATTCATAACTGGAAAAACAGTTTGCATTTAGTCTTATTTACAGATAAAGCAAAACACCACGTCATTTTCTTGAGTTCACCTCAAAAACAAACTGAGGAAACAGAAAATGTTCCTTTGGCTGCCTGTTAGGAAACAATGATGACGCGTTAGCCTTTAAATCAGCTGAGTTGGCTGACCTTTGGGGCTGTGTAACAGACACGCACAACCACTTAGCATAAAGTGCTGTCAATTAGCCTGTTTCTATTTTTTCATTTAGCCTTTTTTTTAGGTCTGTTGCTTATTATTTCTTCTTCAGCTGAAGAAGTAATTTTTTTTAGCCCGAAGCCTCTGTGGGGAGGAAGGACTCATAGTGAGCATTTGGCATAATACTGTCTATGAAAGTTAAAGCTTTATGAAGGAAACTAGCAAAACTCACACTGGAGAAAAGCAGCTTAACTTTTTTTTTTTTCCTCACTCATATTTCCTACTCATACTCCTGGTTCCCATGGCAGTGTTTGTATGAGCACCTGACTCACGGTAGCTCTCTAGGCTGTGGGGGAGTTATCAGTGAGCCAAGCCAGATGCCCTCTCTCTAGGTATCTGGCTGCATACTGCACCTCTTCTGCCTCTTCCCACACAAACTGTCCTCTGGGCTCCTCACACAGACAAACCATAGAGCCACATTGTGTCTCTTCATTTTATTCAAACAATACCCCAAAAAACACAGATGCCTTAGCTGTTTTCTCAGGTATACCTCAAACATCAAATCCATGACTCATTGTAGAAAGCAAACTTCAGCAAAAGGCCTTTTTGCTCATGGCACCTGAAAAAAAGTGTTATAGCTCCTGACTTTCTATTTGCACTCCTCACCTGTAATAGATGTTTGTATATTTCATTTACCATATTATTATATTTCTACCTGTCATTAAATAATAAAAAAAAAAAAACACAACTATTATAATGCACCTTGGTGTGCTGAGTCTGACACTTCATTGAGAGAAACAAGGTTTCTCAGAAGAAAACAACTGCTTTAAGGCAGACGTTGCAGTGGGAGGCTGAGAACACTGTGCAGGGAGCAGATGGTGTAATGAGATACGATGCTATAACCATCACACGGCTTCTGCCTGCATGAGACTGCACTTATACAGCAATCATCACGGGTCATGTATTCTTCTATGAAATCGCAGCAATGTAAAATTACATCCAAAGCATTCAAGGTCGCAGTGCGCTAAAGGTCTGCCTGAAAGTTCAAAGCTATGCATTTCAAATGAATCTTATTGTTAAGGGCAATCATGTGCTCATTTGGTCATGCTAACATCCTCAAATGGGCTTATAGGACTCAGTTGGTACTCCACAGCATGATCAGTGACAGGGTTAGGGCTTTAATTCACACGGGAGCTTTACAGCCAAAAATATGTATACAGTCATTGTACCGTAAGATGCTATGGTTATTAGCGCTGCACATAACATATCCTTCTGTAGCACATGAAGCACAGTCATGACTTTGGGGTTCAAAGATGTGCTTACAGTACAAAACCTTCTGCAGAAAAGTCTGACCTGATTTCCAGTTGTCATATAAACAGCCAGCAGACTCACACAAATCCTGATGTAAGTCCCTGCTGTGTAAGGGAAGTGAGCACAGCATGTCAGGTGTGACATGATGGTGCGCTCTGTCTGTCGAGTCCCCGCTTTTGTTGCATTACAAATACAAACCAACAGTGCATCTCATTTTCTATACTGACTACCTGTACGTTTTGAGGACAACAAATGTGGGACGTTTAAGGTGTTGGTATACCTGAGCACAGACACGTAGAACAAGTGCTTGTCTGCTTTTAAAACATGTTTCAATACTTGGCAAGGGGTTTAAACGGATGGTTTTACAGTATGAAACAATATACCCTCAATACATAAAGGAAAGCTCTCAGAATGGAAATGATAGGCTTAAAATGGGATGAAAAGGACGTTTTGTTTTCTTTCAGATTGGGTTTCAGCGGCAAGAAAATCAGTTAACACCATCAACTGACAATTGTAGATAACTGAATGTGAGAGGAGGCGAATGATTGTGGTCTACTCTGCTGCAAACTGGATTGTCGTTCGTATCAGCTATATGCAGGCTCAACACAGATTTAGGCAGTGCACAGAAGACACAGCTGAGCTAATGTATAATAATAGGATTATTACATCGTATTTAAAACAATCCTGTCATTGTGCATTTGAGCTCTACAAGCAGACACCAGCAAAGCACATCTTACTGACACTACAAAGGTGCTCATCTTCGAGTCTGACCTTGAGTCGGACTACATCACTATTTAAATATTCAACACTTCATTAGATTGGGAATCACTTGATTTAGGTTTTTTAAAAGAACCCATCAGATTATTAAGATTGTAGTGCAATAATGAAGTTGGTAATTAGCTGTAATTAATATAGTAGAAGAAGTGGTTGATCCTAGAATTTATAAACACATCCCTATGATTGGCAGCACATGAAATGTTGCCTGTCACTCAGACCTAAGTTGACGATCTGGTCCTTGTCACAGCTGATTTTGTACAATATGAGCAAGGCTGCTTTCTACATGCCAAAGGCACAGCTCCATTTATGTCAACACCAATATACCTCTGCGTGTACAGAGAGCAGAAACCATCATTAACATTTGTCACTTGCGGCAAAAGTATGGTAGTCCATCTCAATTATAAGTGTTCTGTAGTTTTCCTCCTTTTCCAGATGTCCCTTTCTTTACATGTGTTCTTATACATGTACTCTTCCCATTACCCCAGGCACTTTAAGATGGGCTGCTGCATGAATGCACCATGTGCAGTGCAGTAAACGGTTTACTGCATAAAGTGAACATAATAGAAGATGACTGCCATCTAGTGGTGACAGTGATATTAAAGGGAATGTCAAGCTTGGTACTAACAAAGTGTCCATGAAGTTGATGTTAAAATAAGTACATTGTAAAAAATATGAATTACATTGATTTTTTTAACTTTATTTTTTAGGGACACACTCTCTCTCTCTCTTTTTCTTCCGCTCCGCTGTCAGACCCTTGAGCAATTTTGCTTCATTTTGCTTCCTTTAAATATTTTTTTCTTTTTTTCCTTTGATTTTCTCCTTAATACCCACTCAGCTCCTCACTTTGATGCATTTCACCACCACACCACATCTTTCTAATACTCTACCCCAACATTAAAAAAAAATGTTACGGCTGGACTTTCAGCATTTATCATTTAAATGTATCATCTATTAGTGCAGTATATTGTGTCTTTACTAATGTTTTTTGTTTTTTTCTGTTGTTGATTATTTGTTTTTGCTTTCATTGCCATTTCTAGGTTGGGTAAGTTGGCAGAGTCGGTCTTCACTCAACCGGAAGGTCAGGGGTTCGATTCCCAGCGCCTCCAGAAACATGTCCGATGTTTCCTTGAGCAAGACACTTCACCACAAGTTGCTGTAGCTGCTTCATCAATGGCATACGAATGCATATGAAAAGGATTCGTTACTTGTGGCCTGCGGTGTAAAAGCCCTTTGAGAAGTCAGAAGACTAGAAAAAGTGTACACAAGCTCAAGTCCATTCAACATTTCTGTGCACAAATTAGTTTTTTGTTCCCTTCCTCACATATGTAAAAAAAAGCACTCAGATGAATTTCATTTCGATTTCCTCATTATTAAAAATTTATTCACTTTTATACAATAAAAAATATCCAGTGGTACCAGTTACCAGTATTGTTTTGTTTTTTTAAAAAAAGATTAAATAAATTAGAAAACCATCACAAATGGGCAAAATACAAGAAGTATTTCCAGTCCAAGAATTCTAACAGTAAACAGAATTTTCTCCAGCTGTGTACGTTGCATATCAGAGTTTTGATTAATTCATTTTCCATCCATTCAAACTAAAATACACTGAAAGTGAATTTAGAAAAAACATCCCAATTTAACTGAAAATAAGATTTAAGTTCAACAGCAATAAGATTCAGACCTGTTTTAAAAATCTCATAACATTAAAGTCACACCATGTTGACGTGTATTCAGAAAAGGAGAGTGTAGGATGAATTGTTTTACAGCTCAAAGGCGGTTATGTCGCGTGCCCTAAGTACAGAGGCTAGAGTACTCATCGCACCGGGTTCGAATCTATCCTCAGGCGTTTGCTGCATGTCATCCCCACTTTCTCCTCCCAACATTTCATGTCTGTGTGACACAATCATTTTCTCAGAAAAGCGTTATAACAAACGTACATGTGGTTTCACCATTGAGTAGTTACAACTGTGCAACTTTAAAAGTTGTTACAAACCTTTAAACATGATACAAAGTGCTAAGGTAACTCTACTTGAGAAATCATAGGAAATATAAGGTGCCAGTGATAACATTCTTCAGAGACAGACCTCTGACACTCAGTTTACAAAAGGATGACTAAGTGATCCAGCAATTGTCTGATCCTAATGCAGAAGGCACATTAAGATCTGATCTGGATCAAACCAGGATTCAGAAGTGATTTGGTGTTGGATTGTTTTTGGATTAAATTGATTGAACCAGTTTGTGTATCATAGATGTGGGTGCAGGTACAAAATGGCTCCTGAATCCTCCAGTCTTTTTAAGGCTCCTGCCTCATGATTGAGGTCATGGTAGGAGTTCTGCAGAGACATAGAGCCAGCATCAGTATTCAGAGAGTGGTATGAATGCTTTACTGTATCTTCAGTAACTGTAGAAGACTGCGACCAACCTTCATAGACTTCATGGTGTCGACGCTGTAGTAATGGATAGGATGCCTTTGGTCCTTTGAGTTAGGGTATCCAAAACCAGCAATGTGGACCACATCACAGTAGTTAAGAGCAACAAACACAGCAAGTAGACCTGTGGTGGGATGCACTGGCTGATGGAAGGAGAAAAAAAAGAATGACTGTTTACTGCAGTGACATGTCAGAACAAACTTCTCAAAACACCAAGCACACAAAGGAGCTCCTGAAAAAGATTCATGAACAAGTTACGAGCCAACATTGTCTTACTCAGACTTGAAAGTGTAGGGTCCCACAGCTAAAATTCATCAGGTACCAAAAACATGGAGATGTTCAGTATTTAAGTAGCATACTATCACGTAGATAAATTCAACATAGAGCTATCCTCTGAAGAACACAAACACGCATAACGTGCAGTTAATACAGGAAATACAAAATCAGAGATTTCAGGATTTATAGCAAGTAACTTCACAGACATGTTTTGGGGAGCTCTGAGACTAATTTAGTCATGTTGAAAATAAGGATATGGTGACTTTTAAACTTCTTCAAACTCTCATGAGTAACTCAGATAGGTGGCATTAAAAAGACAGAAAATACGCAAACATTCTTAAAGTAACTTAAAACCTACAAACTCACTTTTCTTATGACTAATGTCAGAATCATGTAAACATAAAACTCAGAGAGGATTTAAATTGATAGAAGGTAAAGCTCTAGGATGAAATTATTAGTCTTGTTTGACATCATGTCAAAGAACAAGAATAGTAGACAATACTCGCACTCGTTGAACTGTGTTCCCAAATTTAATAAGTTGTTGAAATGAGCTGAAATGAAGTTATCGCCACAATGCAATATCAGATTTAGTGTTGAGTGACACCAGGCCTGGTTCTAGCCTGCTTTGATTTGGGGGGATGGGCAATTTTGACTGATTACGTACAGTACCATAACAGTGGTTTCCTGAGGTTTAACAATGACACCTTGGTGCACTATAACAGAAAGAGTATGGAGGTGTTTTTGGAGCAAAACCTCTGAGCACCTGTGAGAGCGCTGGATAGCTAGCAAGCACTTTTGTTAAACCTACGGTCAACTTATATTTACGGTTTGTTATTAGTACGCCAGGCTATTAAGTGATAAATCTCGCTAGCAAAACGTTAGCTCAAAACTGTGCCAATCTCAGTAAATGTAGAGCAAAAGTGATGTGTGCATTTGAGACTCGTCGTGGCAGATTCAAGCAGTTGTAGTTCTTGACTTGTGTTTGTGCTCGAAAAATATTTTTAAAAAAGTATTTATAAGCAAGAATTCTACAAGTGTGTGAATGTGTTTTGCACCATATTCACTAAAACAACTAGCTGCCATAGCCCAAGTAGGCCAAGCTACTGAGCAGTGATCTGTGTGCAGTATAGTGACTGACCTCTCCGCAGTATTCAGTTTATTTAATAACGTGTGTTTACGATTGGTTAAATCGATAAGGACTAAATAAAAATAGAACTGTGAGTTGAAGCAGGATGAGTTGGTGAAGTAGTTGGAGAATTTGTGAGGCATCGCCACACACTCTTTAACGATGCAGGACTGTGACTTAACTGCAGTCTCTCGTTTCACCACTAGATGGTAGAAGAGGGCAAAAAAATGTATGTGAAGTTGCTCACTACAAACATTTTACATGAGCAGAATACCTTCCAATAACTTCAGGACTTAGTGTTGTGAAACTTCACAAGCTTTAAACATGTGAACTTCTGATTACATCTAACTCTTGTTTCTTCACAATTTGTTTTCAGGCTCTTTGGAAAGAGATTCTGCAAATTGAATGTTGTGTAATTCAAACATGTGCCGTCTTGTGAGCTTGTAGATGTTTGAAGAACTTGGTTACTTGACAGATAAAGTTCGCAACATTAGTATAGTAAGCCTCACCCTGTTCTCTGGTAGCTTTCCAGCAGCTTAGTCACTAGCTTATCATTGCCTTTTCTCAGGAAGAACACTCATGATGTAAGCTATACTAAAAACAACTCCAGACTCCTTTCCCACATGACGAGTCAAATTGTTCAGAAAATCAAGCTTTTCACAACAGAGACAGCGTATTCATTGACTACAAGTTATTTGAATAGTCTTGGATACGATTAAAGAAAGTACTCTACTGCACAACTACAACCTATAATACATTTATTGTTTAAACATTTATTATTGTTTATTGGACAATTCCTGAGGAGTTTTGCTCTGTGAAACATTTTGCGTTTTTTGTTTTTTGCCACAGCTCAGTTGAATATAAATCAGTAAATGTGTTCTCACAGTTCAGCAAACTTTAGACCTCTGTTGAAATCATTTTTGGTGCCTTATGAATATCAGTGACTGGATGGCACGAAACTGAGATTATTATTCATGTCTATAAAAAACCTCACATGTCTTTGACTCTAGTCAGGAATCGAGGCTTAATTTGAGTAGCTGCTATTGAGAACAACAACAAAGGAGTCAAACACTTCAGTCAGTCAGTCCCAGTTTCAGTAGGTAGGTCAGACACAAAAACATAAAAGTTAATACAAAGCCTCCCTATGATCCACCTGATGAGGAAGCTCAGGGCTCATCCTGTCAGCCAATACATTATAGAATATTGACAATGAGCTAAAACATCCCTGGTTCAAATGAGGACAGGAACATTAGTTGTGTGATGGTCTCTATGGCTTCCTCTAGCACCTGGTTTCCTAGCAACTGATGTCATCGCAACGGTATTCAATGTCAAAACAATATAATTGACGACAGATTCATAATACTTAATTCCTCTTTTTAATGTCCTTCCGGCAGTTAATGGGATCAAAAGATTTGAAAATACCAATCGAACAAAACAAAGGGAGCCAATTATCTAAATGAAATCTCGTTGGCAGATAGATGGCAGCCAGTCATTGTTTTCTAATGTGAGTTTTTTATTTACACATTCTGCTCCTGTAAACTTGTCTTCTGTTCACATCAGGTTCATTAATCGGACACGGGAGGAGTTACTAAATGCTGCATGAATGAGTCGGCAATGATGATGCGTCTATTCCCTTTGAAAGGTCATTAAAAACTGCAGGATCATGGGGTCATGTTAAAATCCAATGTTGTTGGTGCTGTAATCATTATATTAGATTGTATTTAATATATTCCACAGGGATGGATCAAAATAAGATCCATCCCTTTAAAAAAAAAAAAAAAAGAGGACAGGAAAACTGTAATCAAGCTCACACTCTTGTTGTAAACCTCCTGGCCAACATAAAGAGACTATGTATAAATAAAAGGCATCCTGGGAGTCTTAAAGTGCCACGTTTACTGGTTTGATTCTAGCTGGGGACTTTAATTGCTAGGGGTGGGAATCGTCAGTCACCTCACGATGCGATTATCAAACGATTGTTGATGCATCACGATACATTGCGATGCTTCATACAAGGTTCATTTTTACCCATCAATACAAACAATCAGGTGAATTGAAACCCTTTTAATCAAAATCTTTTCAACAAATGAATCCAACAAACAGCTGCCCGTTTGCAAAAATATAATATCCTTTTTCAAGGTCCTCCTGATAAGACTGAACAAGAACATACTCAAAAATAGTTTCTCGGCAGCAGCTGCTCTCCCGTTTTTGACCATCAATAAAAACTGCGCTTGCACCTATGTAGTTCCAGAACCGGAAGAGGGCCAGTCCATTGTGTTAATAAACAACTATGGCCTTTCCTGCATCGATGCAGAATCTTTTAACAAAGCATTGCGTTGCACCATAGAATCAATTATTTCCCCACCACTATTAATCGCACACCTTTCACCTTTGTTTGTTTAAAATGTCCCACCTCATCTAAATGCTTATTGTCCATCTTAAAAGAAAATGAAAATACCCTGTCAAGCATGACACAAAGGCGATCCTGATGCTGCGGATAGTGACAAAATAAATATTATGTTAGTCACTTGGGATCTGCTTTTGCTGGAAGCGAAAAAGTATAAGGGGCATTATCCGAGCCCTCTGGCACTGCTAAGAAATAAAGCTAATGTGAGATTTAATGACAAGAGACATGTTTGTTGTGTTGTCCCTGGCGGGCCTTACAGTGCACAGATAATTGCTTGTGTTGTTCTGCCATTTCCCATATGACTCTGTCAATGATTATCCATGGGGCGAGAAGAATCACGGCCACATGACCGCGAGCAAGAAGAAACTTTTTCTTTCCGTCACTTTCCAAAAAGGCAGCACCCTTTTCCCACAGCCTTTTCATGCCTCTCCACAACTTTCCATGGTATCATCAAGTTCCTGTCTGCGAGCACATTTCTATTGCAAAGCCAACGTCTCCACTAACCAGGGTTTACTGATTGACTAAAACACTGATTTCTTTCACCAGAACTGGAGGGCTTTTGTGACCTATGCGTTCAATCAGATACTATTGTGCATAAAATATTTCCATCTCAATACCTTCTTTTGCTTTTTTGGTCTGTTGGAAATGTCAAGTCACGGTTGTACGTGGCGTTACAGCCTATCACATGGCAGGCAGCAGTGATTTCCTCAAGTCTCCCCCTGGCAGTTTGGCAAACTTCAAGATGTTGGTAGGCATATGATGTTAGCCAGACTTGGATTTTCCTTCTGTTTTCCAGTCTTCGTCTATGCTGAGCTCATTTAACTGTCTGCTAGGTGGTGACAGGGTGGAAAGGGGGAAATTATGTCGTGATGTAAAGCTCAGCAAGAGTGAAATAAGCAAACATCCAATAATACATACATTTTTTTTAAAGCTTCGCCGTGATTGATGCAAAACACAACACGTCTTGTAAAGTCACACCTGACGCTAATCAAGTGGGCAGCGGACCTCAGGAAGACACTTTGTGAAAAGCTTGGTTTGCTCCAATGTTTTACATGCATCATATTTTAAAAACAATCTGAACAATCCTGTGATGGATTACTCTGATCTTGAAAGCTGTCTGTTCCTGATCGAGCTGCACCCCAGCTGTACACAGGGCACCCATCGATCCTCAACATCAATCCTCAGATTTTTGTGTGTGTGTTTCCCGTTTGCATGTCTGTTGAACACAGGTGGTTGATGCTTTAGGATACAGTATATGTTTTTGTTATGCAATGCCACTGACATAGGCTTTTACTTCTACACTTGTGCTTTCGTAACGCAAAATAGGTGATTGAAAAGCAGATCAACGATAGACTTGGTTCAGAGACTGAAAACTGAAAACAAGCTCATGCCCTGTGTTCTTCTTTTCCTTCTGAAGCATTACTCTAAACCAAGTTGCCTTTGAACAGTTTTTTTTCTTTAATTCAGAACTAATGAGCACCCCGCACTGGGACACAGCTGACATTCTGTGTGTATTAGCCTCATGCGGTCGCCAGCTCACTGGCCAACACCAGAACATTGCAGCGGCCCGGCGCATAGTTTGGACACAGGCCCTTGGAGCCTTGGTGAGCAACAACGGCAGTAAGGGGGGCTGCATACTGTCAATCCTGCGAGCCAGACTTAAGGAACTCGACACAAGGCTTGTGCTTAGGGAGAAGGGTGTGAACATAAAAGTTATGTGTGTGCATAAACGTTTGGAGAAAAAAACTGTGGAGAAGAGAGAAGTAGTTGCATGTGCACAAGTATGAGTTTGAGTGAGTGAGTGTGTGTGTGCTGCGTGTGTGAGTCTTCAAGGGGGTTCTTGTGTATCTGGCAGGATCATTAGCTGAGGAAGGGTAGCGTGCCTGCAAAGAGGAGGTCGACATTCAGGACCCCTTGCTGGTTTTCTGATGGATTTGAAAATACTCGTGGACAGAAAAAAAGGGAAAGTAAAAAAAAAAAAAAAAAGACCATGTTGATATTTTAATGTGCAAAAACACAATTTTTATGGTAAGGTAATACATGTCCTGTAAGTTGTCGCCTTGAATCAAAATAGTTTATTTCAAGATAATGTACAACTGTTAAATCAGCAAAGGTAACTCACTATAAGCTCCAGTTTTCCCTGTCTCTATGCCCCCCCCTTTCTTTTTCTATTCCTTCCTAAAATCCCTTCCCCTACATCCTCTCCATACAGTCTGTGTGCAGATGGTGCAGAGCTCCTGGCGAGCGCGCCTGCTGATTGCCTGTAGGATTGCTGCCTTCCCCACAGCTCACTCTTCTCATGCACCAGCCAGTTGTGTTTGTACTACAGTCCAAAAGAGTAAACCGCCCCCCCATTCCAAAAAAGGGCTCAGGGAAGGGGAACAAGCAGATCCAAAACAAAACTTGGCTCCCACCCACAGCAGAGACAATCCCCAACAAAAACACACAACAAGCCCCAATAGGAAGAAGGGATACAACATGCCAGTAAAGCTTCCCTCCCGATGATTAACAGTCCAGTTTAAATAAAGGGAACAAATTATCCAAGTCAAAAAAGAGGTCCAAGTCCAAACAAAGAGTTGGCAGTTAAAACAAAAACAGATCAATTGTGCCTTTAGATGTGTCATGTTTTCTCATTGCACAATCACTTCTTATTAGCCCTAATTTTTACGAGTTAGCTCATGGTAAGCTTTCCACTCTAGATTGTTGTGCTTAGGTGAACTGATTTATTTCACCTTTGTGGCTTCATTCATATTTGTTTAACAGAGCCAAGTCACAAATCATGCTCGATTAAAATCTTGCTTAACCCTGACATCATGAAAACAAAACTCACTAAGACTGGACAGTTTTCAAGTTTAAAAAAAAGCATTGTGTAGCTTTGCAGAGAAGTTCTACACGGAGCATTTCTTTTCTTAAAAACACAGCATCTGGTTGAAATTCACACAATATTTTGACCTTCTTTCAGAAGCCAATTATTTGCAAGGAGTCAGTGCACAGCCTAGCAGACGCTTATCTTGTAATGAGATGGCAGAATGCTGAGCAGAAGCTAATCTTCGTCATGTTTTGCAGTAATTGGATCCACAAAATTGCTATTGACCCGGCTACATTTCAAGAGAAGTGACTCTTCTTGTAAACTGTTTATTGCAGAGCTTGAGATGCATCGCTCGAGGAGCTGTGGCTAATCAGTGGATGCTCCATCCATCCTTGTTAACATTCATGTGGGAAGTGGTGAAGGGCAAGAGGAAAGAAAAGGGGCATGGGAGAGAGGACGCTCTAGTGGGAAGATGCAGATAGGGAAAACATTTATCTGCAGCAACAAAGGAGAGGCGTCCCCACCGAAGTAAAGCCCTGTTTCCACCAAGCGGTTCAGTTCGGTTCATCTCTGTACGGCACACATTTTGTGGCGTTTCCATTGACTAAAGCCGGGAAAGATTCCCAAATTACTGAACTGTACCTTCCTCCTTTTTGGTACTCTTCTGTTGGGGAGCCAAGTATATTGATCCAACCCTAAAAGGTGGAGCTAAACACTGCAGTTGATTGGTCGAAAGAATCGTCACTTCCTGTGTGACAGCGGCAAAGACAACTGGTTCTGTTTAAATACATAGTCGATTGTTGATTAGTATGTATTTCTCCTCGCGGCACACAGCCCTCTCTGAAAAAGAGCCACATGCCAATGACAACTGGGTTAATTGCTGAATGTCTTCCATCGTTGGTTTGTCTCCATTGTTGAGTTATTAGCGGGTTAGCTGTTAGCTATTAGCTGCTGTGATGTGAAGCTATGACTGAGTTGACGTTGGTATCGGCATCCAGCTTACATGCCGCCTACCAAATAGGCCGCAGGATCAGGTTTTACCGAACCAAACCATACCAAAACTTTACTGATCCATACCGGACGACTTGGTGGAAACGGGGCTTAATAGACCTACAGTCCCGAATTAGTAAGCAATGTGTTTGGTCTTACTGAAGTCAGAGCAATAATTTTGTGTGGACTTGAAAACAAAGTTCTGGTTCCAGGACTGTAATCTCAACACCTGTAGCAGTATGACTATCAAACCAGGGAAATGGAAGTGATGGCTCACCTGCTTGCTCTTGGGGAAGAGAGGAATCTGGAGAAGTCTGTCTGCAGTCTGATGCAGAAAGTGGGGGTCCAGCACTCTGATTTTACTGACATCACCCAACCAGATTTGGGGAGGTGGCTTCCAAAAGCCTTTCCTGACCTGGAATGCACACATAAACACGGGAAAAGATCACACACAGGCTTTATAGGGTTTTGAAACTGAAAGGAACAAAAGGGCAGAAATGGGAGTCAAAGATTGCTAATCCTGATTAGCACACACTACAGAAAGTTCATTTACCGAACAGAGATGCAATTGAACCTATTACTCACTCACATCCTACAGCAACCAAAATGATGTGCAAATTAGAAGGCCATGACTGCGCAACTATTAGCAGAGAGAGGCCGGAGGTGCTAGGAGCAACAGAGTGAAGGATGTCTGCCATGGAAACTATATTTAAATCTAAGGGGCATTGACATCACTGAAGTAGAACCTTTTAAGCATTTGTTTGTTATGGATGGCTGGTAAGGGCAGGATAAGAAGCTGAGGAGTGTTTATGCGAGGCTGAGAGCTAGGAAAGCAGGGAGACAGAGTGGGATGAAAAGAGTGTTTTTGTGTGCGAGTTTGTGTGAGAGAGTGTGTATTCTCACACATATCCTGTACCCTCTTCTCATTATAAAGGATCTCTTTAAGCCAGCGTAGATCTTGCTGCTTAAAAGGCACCAGGACCATAAGTGTGCCGGGCTCGTTGTGTAGTCCAGGGTTGTAAGAAGCCGACTCAGGGTAGAAGAACCTCATGGTGGTCTTGTTCCCCACGTCATCCTCATAGCCTCTTACCGGGGCATCATTCAACCTGAGACAGTGACCAGATTCAGGAAAAAAGGACACAGTTGTGTTTAATCACAAAGATCACGAGTCAGCACCTTTGATGTACTGATTGGCATTTCGGGAACAATTTTGAACCTGGGTGTTGCTTCAATTTTAGCCATTATTTACCTGCACTCACGATCTACGTTACTCCAGCTATAAAACAATAACATCAGAACAGGCTCTGCCATAGCTGAAGCAAGTAGACTTGTGCATGTCTTCCGTAATGTTATATTCTTTAGTTTCCTTGCTATAAATTAATATAAATGCTCTAAACATGATGACTATAAATGAAATTGAAAAAGAGGGCGGGACTATAAATGCAGTAAACATTTACACAGAGTTGTTTATGTACGATAAAAATGGGTATAGGTGTCTGTTAATATACGCACAACAAGCAAAGGACTCTGACTCAGGTCACATGGATTTTAGCCAGAACTGAATAGGACACTTGAGGAAGAAGAGCCAATTACTGAGTGTTTTTGTTCATGACTAATGGGCAACTTGACATTCAATTACAGCATATTTGTCATTATCAATGTTAAATAAGTGTATTTTTACACCACAGCATAACATCACGACGGCGTCTATTCATTAATATAGCTAACAGCATAAAGATCTACGCTCTTGCTATTTGGTTAGATAGCAGGCAAGGTGTTTATCAGCAGTAATTACACCTGTAATTATTCTAAACTTACTGGAACATAGTTTTGGGTTGTCCTTTAAAATATCTCAAATCAAAGTCATCCTAATTGTGTCTTGAATCCACTCACTCTATAATAAGATGGACTAAGAAACAGCCGCCTAGAAGTGAAGCCAAAAGATTTAGAGCTCCCCCTGCGGTCCAAATCCCCGCCTCCTCAATGTTAAGAGATAGGACATGGGTCAAACGATAATATTTAAACGCTTCAGATAATTCATTGTCAAAGCCGGTTTCATCGGGATAGCTAGTTATTATCACGCCATTTCGTGTTCATGTCTTTATTTCAGCGAGAAAAAAACACAATAAGCACTAACACAAAAGTATTTTGAGTTTCCACAATTATAAGTGTGTCCTTCAAACCGACAAAATAATCTGTTCCACTTTGAACTGCACCCACCTTACAGTGTAAACCTATTTTTTTTCTGCATTTTGAACTTGTTCTCTCAAGGTGTCTCACGAATAATTAAACTGATTTCTGGTCATTTGTTGACTTTCGATGGCCGGCATTAGAACCAGTATCCAGGATTTCATTGTAAACAGCCACCACATTACCATCTGTCATTTCTCAGAGCTTCCTGTCTAACAATAAAATTAAAGCTTCCAGAAAAAGATTGGCATTGTACAAACATTGGTGCTTTAATTACCTTAAACATATTTTTGACACAAGTTTGATTCATCATGAATCATTCCGTGACCATAGACAGACAAACAGTCCTGCTTCAGTCATGCTTTAACAGACTCTTGCAATATTTCAATAACAGAACCAGCCAGATGACGTCAAAGTCTCAGGCATGCAATGTTTTTTTTCTGAATGTCAATAACCTTTCTCTTCTTGGCCAGAGAATGATAAGCTTCTGAGAGGTGAGGGAGGGTAGAGGGAGCGAGGGAGGGGCTTATAGGGGGGAAGAAAAATGCATTGTGGCCATGCCAAACTCTGGCTGTTTAAAAGAGGATTATAAAAACTCAGAATGCATGGTATCACTCCAAGGCTTTAAAGTCAGAGCACCTTTGTCCATTAGTAAACTAAAACCTTTCTGTTCTTCTTTATAGAAATGTACTTGACCCAAAGGATTGCTAATAGCTAGGATGATGTCTCTATGTCAGGGTCAAATAGTCACACAGGCAGATACTGTGCATCATTAGCTCACAGCAGAAGGAACTCCAGATTCAGATTTACAGTTTTTAAAAGATCCTAGGATTGATCTTTCAGTTCCTATAACTCAGCCCTTAAAATCCTGAAAAAAAGAGGGTGGTTATAAAAAACCTTTTGGCCCCCCCAAAAAAATCAGTTATTGATGAGCCACATTGTATTAGGTTTTTAAATAAAGTACAGATATCTCCAAACCAATTTTTCTTCCAAAATGGAATCAAAAAGTAGACAAAGCAGCGTAACCATGACTCATTTCCTCCTCTTCTCTCTTTTCCTTCGGTCAAACGTTAACAAAAAAATACGATCATTTTATGTGAAATATAAAATATATACTTTTGTGAGGTGTGGTCCCTTTTTGCTTACCGTATGACCACGTCATATGTGTTTATGATGCTTCCCAAGGAGCTGTTTTTTATGGCAAAAGCCGTTTCCTATGACAACACAGGTTCTGCATTCAAGTCTGTGGAGAAAAAAAAAATCAACATGTACACATAAATGTTTAAGTATCCCTCCTATGGACCCTGAGATGAAAAGTTCTTTTAGCGTTTGTTAAAGTTAGATATTAACTGTAGAGGTTGGGGGGAAATTCGATACAGCATATTAATAGTAATTTTAGGTGTTGAGGGGGTTTTGCCGAATTCGAACAAGTGGCATTGTTAATTAAATGACTGCAGTTTTTACCGTGATCCATGCATGTTTTGTGTCCAGTTCAGTTTCGATTAGACGGAAATGCCAACAGTTCCGATTGTGAGCCTTTTACAGGGTTTGATACTTGTTTTCAGTCTGTGGACTTGACTCCCATTGTGTAGAAATAAACAGACTGAAGTGAGAGGAGGAGTTTTTT